>NC_072424.2:105242187-105544375 GCF_028878055.3 Symphalangus syndactylus
AATTAAAGTTTCTATCTCCCACCCTAGATAATACATTTTAATAACTCATTAGTTCTTACATGTAAGGAGGAGGCAGTTTGGAGTCATTAACTAAAAACAATATTCTTTTTTATTTACCCATCTAAAATAATCAGAAGTACCAGCCTACCTTCTATGGTTAGACCGCTTTCGAATTTCCTCTTGAAAGCTGCATAATTCTTCACTAACCTTCGCAAGTTCTTCAAGAGCCTTTACACATATAAGCAACAGCCCGTTAGCACTTTGAAATGTAAATATTTCTTTAGAAACAGTTCTAGACCAATCACGTCTTACTTACTGTATTGAGGGCGCCAGAACAGCTCTTGCTCTCTTCCTCAGAAGTCCTCAGGTCAGGCCAGGCCTCACATTCCTCTTGGTTGTCTGTAGCCAAAGGATCCAAAAACCCTACTTTTGATTTTTTTGTTGCTTTTTGTCCCTTACACATTTGATTTCCTCCACTGACTAAGCTCTGCTCTGTTTTATTTTCTTTTCTCAGATCATCTTTGTGATTCGTCTTTATAAATTCACATTGTCCTAAATCAGGGTAATTTGGGGAAGATTCTATCACTTTGTCTGGAATGGTCTTCTCATGGTAAAGATCAATGATCTTAGCACGTTCATTCATATTGATTTTCCTCCGAAGCTTTACTTCCTGGCAAAGCTGTAAGAAAAAGAAAACAAAATTAAAACTTCTTTTCCCCTAATTCACTTTGTTAATATTCTTGATACTAAGCAAACCGCTTTGAGTTCTCTTTGCCATATTAAAATAGACTTCCTGGGTATTAATGCTTCGGCCTCCAAATAGTGCCTCTAAAATATGGATTAGCTGGAACAAGTTTGATGAAACATAAAGGCTACTTTTAGTAGTGCAACACATGGATGCTAATTCTTTTGACTAACAATCCATCATTCAAAAATAAAATAAATCTGTATCTGTATATAAACACAGAAACACTGTCACAAAATTAGAATGACCTGAATCAATTACTGGCCATATTATATAATTGCTTTCAGAGAGATGCAAGAATTTAACATTAAAGTCATAGTTTTCAAATGTCTGGTCCTACTTGTACACTAACATTTAACTGTCTAAATGCTTGACAATCTCAGATAGCAAGTCAACTTATTCTTGTTCCCTAAATAGTCACTTGTCAGTCAAAAGATGTTTCCTTTAGGTCAATTACATTGATGAGGGCTAGATATTACTGAGATTTTTGAAAAATGTCAAAGTGATACACATTTTTTAAATGTTTCTCATCCAGATTAAAACAAATATGACAATACCCTATGTGATATAATAGAACTGCGAGGCTTTGATCATCTATTAGTTTGTATTAAGGTAGAACCCAGATTACTTCTTTATGAGATCTTAGTTGAAACTGCACACACTCATTCAGTTCACTTCTGAATAGAGGAAAGAAATGGCTTTCTCTTTAGGCTTGAGTCAGGTAAAAGCTTGTCAAACTTCAAAAGGGACTGTCGGATGACTATCAAAGCAAATGACTCTATATTTAACAGCCACAATCAATATCTACACTGCATGTATTATTCAAATAATATAATAGATTTATTGCTGCTTAATACATACCAATAACTCAGCTGAGAGAAGCACTAGAGTTGATGCCTGAAAAATATAGTGTATTTATTTTTCTAATGCTTATAAATTTATTAGTATTTATTGTATGAAGTCAGGATAGCATCAAACTGCAGCCGTGAATCGATTGTTTGGTCCCTGCCAAGTTGTTTGTACTGAACTTCTGTGGGCATTATGGTTTGAGCTGACCTTGAGGGATATAAGAAGGAACTCTAAAAAGTGACATGTTAAATCTAAGGATGCTGTTGGTGACACTGTCCTATTTTTGAGAAGTCATGAAAACAAAATTGCTTTAGTTGCAAAAAGGTGGGAAAATGTGCTATTCCTGGGAAATAAGTTTGCCTTATCATTTGAATTTGAAGTTATATGCACCTGATAATTTTTGTTAGTTACTAGAAAGACTCACTGGTACATTTCATATGTGATCCTTCCTCCTGTCTTCAGCTCATCTTTCCATTTTTGTTTTTGCATATTTTATATCATACCTAATTTTATGCCATCTTAAATTTTCTTGACTTAGGTGAGGTATGAATCAACAAATAACAATGTTACTGATGGAAAACTATTTTGTACAAAGGAATCTATGTTACTTGGTACCCAGCCCTTGTCAATGGTTATCTGATTATTCTACCAAAGGATACAGGCAGGAGACTACAGTGTGAAAAAAAAAAAAACCAAAACCCCAGATGTCTATAAGTTCTATCCAGAATTTCTATCTGTATTTTTTCAAATTTCAAATGATCCAAGTATGAACATCTTGGTTTTGCCACAGCAAATGCAATGACTGTGGATAGTGGCTGAACAGGGAACTATGAGCATCTTAATAGCCAATACTGCATCCTCTCATCAGATATTATCACTTAAAATCACTGAAGATATATGTGCATACCTAGGAATCTACAGTTCTCTAGTACATGGCTTAATAATTGACATCTGATTTAACATACAGAACTTTGTGATAAATGTTAAACAAATACAGTCTTTTATGCTTGTGGCATGAGATTACTTTTCCAAGTGTTGATTTCTTAATTTTAGTTTAGTTATGGAGCTGTAGAACACAGGCAGCAAAACATAAACAGCAGTACAGCTACTCTCCAAGATAAAAAACATATGACAGCCCTTTTGTCTCCCTGATACAGAAAGGGATGTTATCTCTATGAGGTATAATTTGATGTTTAAAGCATATTTCATGCCTGCTAATTGATGAGGCTAATATTTACCATAGATGAACTCTATAGAATTGTCAGAAGAATTACTGGACAGTAATAAATTTAATCAGACAGCAGCTTCTTTTAACTACATGGTTTTAAAAATTGGCTAGATTAGGCCAGGTGCGGTGGCTCACGCCTGTAATCCCAGCACTTTGGGAGGCCGAGGTGGGCGAATCACCAGGTCAGGAGATCGAGACCATCCTGGCTAACACAGTGAAACCCCGTCTCTAATAAAAAATACAAAAAATTAGCCAGGCGTAGTGGCGGCTGCCTGTAGTCCCAGCTACTTGGGAGGCTGAGGCAGGAGAATGGCATGAACCCGGGAGGCAGAGCTTGCAGTGAGCCGAGATCACGCCACTGCACTCCAGCCTGGGCAACAAAGCGAGACTCCGTCTCAAAAAAAAAAAAAAAAAAAAAAAAAAATTGGCTAGACTAATCCTGCATCCCTTAGTTATTTTGCTTGGATGCTAGAATTGTCTGAGACTGTTATGAACTGAACTTCCCAAACATTTGGAAGGCAGTGACCTAGGACTACAGGTCAGTTTCTGATTGCACTGGAGTTTTGGATTCTGATTTGACCAGGGAATCTCTTTGTTGATCCAATCTGAGTATGGCTAGAGGGGTTAAAGGAGCAAGCAGGACACATTTTCCAAACTATAGAGGGACAAGAAGTATATATTCTCCTTCAATCCCTAATCAACATGCCTGCCTTCTCAGCTCTATTTTAGAGGAAGGGCTTAATAGTTACTTTTCTTCAGCTTTCTTCCTACTATCCCAATTCGTATTTTATTCACAGTCAATTACATGGCTGTTAATAAGAAACATGACTGTACTATAAACACATAAAGCACTTACTTTGCCTGCAAAAAAAGGCCAAGAAGTCTTAAAATAACAACTTTGGTAATGCGCATAAAACCATATAAAGTCAATACTAAGGATGTTACCAAAAGAAAGCAAGATAAGCATAAATTATTTCCAGTTGGTGCAAAAGCTTGAATATACATCAGTGCAAATGCTTGAAGGAAATATTTCAGGGTCAATGGACTGAGGGACGGTTAACGGGAACAAAATGACTGTGTCAGAGTTGTGATATGTCATTTTTCATAACTCCTTTTCCAATAAATATGCCACTAAATGTGCACACCTTGACCGAATAAATCTCATGTCTACTGCCATTTTCTGTTTGATACATGATACTCCTTTTGATTATACTGAGTTATCTAACATGTAATTTCCTTTAATAGACATTACTCATAAATCTTCTTAGGAAAGATCTATGTTCTAATGCCCAATTATAATTTTGCTAATCTATGTCCCACCAAGTATATCTTTCTTGCATTTTACTCCTGGCCCTGGTATTTGAAAACTCATGCAAAATACATACCTCACTTTTGACAAAAAAAGCTGTCTAGCCAGAAAATAATAAGTTGAAACATTTTAGAGTGACATTTCAAATGCTTAATTTTCATGCAATGATATAAAATAATCCTTACGATACCATTGGATAAGATTATTCTATTTTTGTTCTAGTAAATGTCACTGAGAAATGTACCTCTTAGGTGGAATAAGGAAAACAAAAAGTTTCCAATACAGAACAGTCAACAGAATTTTCATCTTGCACTTAAACGTTACAGTACATCCACAACAAATTGAAGTGTACCTCTTCTATTTTCTTCTGCATGATCTTCCATTGACTTTCCCATTCCTTTCTTTCATTGTCAAACTGGTCCAGTAATTCCATCTTTTCCTTATGCCAGTTAGTCTCTGTGTTCTCCCACTGCTTATGTAGGTCCATGGCAACAGTGTAAGTGTCGGCGAAGAAGTGTTTCTGCTCCTCTCTGCCTTCTCTTAACTGTTTCTTGGAAGCTTGAAGTTGTTTTATTTGAAGCAGTCTCACTTGCCTTTAAAATAAAGCCTAATATAAACATAACAAGAGAGAGTTCCAGATCCATGTGCTTTCTGGAAATATATTTTATCATTTTGTCAAGCCACTGACATAAACAAACTATAGGAAAATTGGACTCAAAAGAAAAGAGATGACAACAGTCTACTTAAGAAGAAGAAACTAACACAGTCAATAAAGTAATAAGTATTGTCCAAAGTTTTTTTCCCTTTCTGAGACCAGACAGCAAAATTATAGTGGACAAGATGATTAAATGCACATGTGAGATATAATCATCCCTTTTACCACTTACTCTAAAAATAGATTTTTTCATGAATATCTAAGAGTGTAAGTATACAA
The DNA here is from genome assembly GCF_028878055.3 of Symphalangus syndactylus. Taxonomy (NCBI): domain Eukaryota; kingdom Metazoa; phylum Chordata; class Mammalia; order Primates; family Hylobatidae; genus Symphalangus; species Symphalangus syndactylus. The sequence continues at coordinate 105,247,253 of NC_072424.2, forward strand.
TTCAAATGTATGGTCACATCTACACACTGTGACAGATTCTGCTGCAATAAAATTATTCTTTCTGTTCTGATGCAACCTGAATATATATTCTTATGACTTAAATTCCTGAAACAGAGCTGGTTTGCAGTCTTAATTCTATATTCAGAGATCAAGCCTGTGCCAAATGTCATTACTGTGTTACTTATTAAGACCCCAAAGTTGGTAGTCAACTTAGGACTGATGTATCATCCAGAAACTAATCTAAATTATAAAAAATATATTCATTATGTCACTTCATCAAGGAAAATCTAGAAGCATCAAAACTATCCTGTGAAATATACGTTAAAATTTATCCATGCTCTCTTTTCCTTTGAATAGGCTATATACCATAAACTGCTTAGGATATTGAATACAGGGAACTGAAGAATACATTTTGCTCAGTTTTCAGGGAATCCTCTATTACATTAAGCAGTGACTGAAATAATTAATTTTCTACCTTCAGGGATGTGTATTTAAGGTTTGAAGTCACAATTTAAAATACCAGCTATGTAACTGGTATAAGTCTAAAATTTCTGAGATTTAGTTTTTTGCATTAAAATGGGGATAGTCATAGAACTGTTAAAAAGATTAAATGGCATACTGAATGCAAAGTAGTTTGAGAAATTTAAGAAAGTTTTCTATTTTTTGCTTTACAAAATTTCATTTTGACTTCAATTAAAAATAATTTTGTATTAAATACGTCATGTGCCTTTTTAGGAGGTAGAAACGCATGTTTAAAATGTTTGAATCTCTGTTTAAGATAATTATGCCTATGTCTAACTCTTCAGTCACTAAGCCATTATCAAAATGCTATAACTTACTGGTGGCAGCTAATGCTAATTATGGACAAAGATCCCAACAGTCAATAGCTTTGTGGGTGCTGGCACTGCCGAATTAAGCCCACATACCCAAGCAGCAAGCGCCAATTTTGTATTCACAGAAGATAACTGCATATTTCATATCCTAAATATAAGCTAAATATCGAAGACTAATTTTATTTTTGTCAGACTGTTGTGAACATACATATCTAACTGGTCGTTTTGAATATATATTTTTTGAGTCATGATCAATGAATTAGAATAGAGTAAGAATGAAAAATGTTAGCTATATTTGCAGGGTTCTACCTTCAAAACACCCTAATAATTTTGGGATCTATATTGTTACTTTACTCTCAAACTATTTACTAAAGATACTTTGATAATTTTTTCCCATGTCTTTGGCACTAGCACTATTATGATTAATTCAGTCACGAAAAATACATCATTTCAGATCTGGCTATTAAAGGTGCTATCATATCTCATTTTATCCATTTGGCCATGCTCAGTTTCTGACGTCATTTCTCCACCTCCTCTGTCACCCCTTTCTTTGCTATCTTTCCCACATATAATCCAGTAACCACAAGTACTTGCCATAATAAATGTCAGTGAAGAACAAATAAAACGAAGATGGTAAAGAACATACAGAGTTTTGGTTTCTGTTTGTTTTGGCTAATCTAATTTCCATTGATCTTGATCTTGAATACCTAGTAATCTTTTAGGTTCATCTAACAATTCTTCATAGGAAATGCAGACAGTGCTTGTCTTGAAACTAGCAGACTGCTTTAAAACTATATGTAATTAACTGTGTGGTGAAACTACCTTGCTGACTAGAAAGTAGTTGCCACTGGAACCTCTTAGGAAGAGTGGTGTGGTTTGAGATAATAAGAGATAAATGCAGATTTAACCAGAGAAACTAAAAAAGGATGCAGACTAATTTCAAGCTACCTGGAAAAGAGGAGCTATGATAAATTCATGTTTTATCCCAACTGTCTTTAAACACTGGAAATGTTCAGAAATCACCATAAAGTCTTTTCTACAATTATGTAGCAAATGGCTCCAATTTTTCCCTCTATTCTTAACTCTTCTTGAATCGCTTCCACACTACTATTGAAAGATGCCAGGCCTTTCTCTTTTTAACCTACCAGAAGATCATTCAGGAATACCCTAAATCAGTCTTGCTCTTGATAACAAGACTATATTTAAACCCAGGTAACAGTCCTGAAGCAGACTGAATCCTGTACCTATTTGCAAAGAGCCAAACTCATCCCTTAATATGGAGAAGGACCAGTGTATGGAGCTTTTCCTTTCCAGGCCCAGAGCAATTGCTAGTGCCAAAAAATGTAATAGTTATGGATCAGAAACAAGCCTTTGCAAGAACACTTCTATAGAGCAGTATCTGTGCCAATTTTTTGTGGAAGGATTTGGCCTTCTTAGCATCTCAGCCTTGTCGTAAATATAATGTTAGATGTAACGCAGCCAAACATATTGCTTCCACCTCTAAATATAAAGTGGGGGGAGGGGGCATATAATTGTTTTGGAGATTAAATGAGCAAAAGGGGAAAATGCTTAAAAGAGGTGCCTAAACACTGCTCTGGATCATAGCAAATGCCTGATAAATACTTGGTTCTTGTTTTCTTCCTTCTGTCCCTTGTTCCCTCCCTTCCTCTTCTTGTCTTTCCTCCCTCTTTCCCTTTCTCCTCTCTTTTCTTCATCTATCCCTCTCCCTGTTGTTCTCTGGAAAAAAACTGATTATTTTCATCTTTATTTTAAAACGAGATACAAGCAAGTGTAATTGTGTGAACTCTCATATTCTCCATGATCTTCTTTTGCCTTTTTTCAAATATTTTAAAGATACATGTCACGTATTTAAAGAAAAAAGTTTTATTGTTAGTAAAAATGTGAACAAATCTTATGTAAAACTGCTTTTGTTATAAATCTGACTTAAATATTACAAAAAATATCAAACTGAAGGGGCAACTTTGTAGAGACAGAATGTTTCGTAATGAGAAGTTATGGGGTAAAGTGGTTCAGCAGATTCAAAAACTCAATTTAAGTGCTCTCTACTGGGGCAAAAATAAAAGTTCTTTTTGTTCCTAGTTGTCACTCATTTTCTCCCACGGATACTGGCATCTATGTGGGAGAGAAGGAAGGATTTCTGCTATCTGCGTCCCCTACCCCATATCTCTTTGGCTCTCCAGTTTATGTTGTTGCTTCTAGAATTCCATTTCAGAATAAAAATTTATTAGAGCAAATGTAAGAGGACAGAGTGAGCTGCATTACTTAGTCACACACCCCAACTCTAAACCAGCATTGCATAATCCCTTTTAACTTACTTCCCCTTTCCAGGGCTGAAAGCCAGAATTATAAAGAGTTGTGAGTGGGTTGCATAAGTATGGTGATGGGAGGCAAATAGTTCTGCTAGCCTTCCGGTCCTACCAGTAAGCAAAGTTTAAGAGTAACACACAAGTCTCACAAGGAATTATTTTCATCCCCCAAATTAGCCTCAGTTTGGTCATGGCAGCAATTCTTTCTCTGAGGGGTGCTCCATTCTTAAGACACCCTGGTCACTACCCTTTCAACCTCCATCTTGCCCATTGAAAACTGGACTGCAGCCAAACAAACTAAACAGCGTTCCTTAGGGGCAGCTGCTTCATTGCTACTTCTCTCTTTTTAGATTATTGTTTAGAGTACTTGTTTCTTGCTCTCCTTATTTCCTTTTGCTAAACATATCACTTTTCATATAATTAAAGATTTTTCATTTATAAGAGGTTACATATTCCAATAGAAATGCCACGCACAGTAGGTACTGCTAATCTCACAATTCCTAGAAGACTAATTTGGCCTGAAGATGCTTTGCTTCTGCTTAACTTTGATGGATTAGGAATTCCCCAGCTTATAACCTATCAGAGTAATGTACCATTTGCCTCCTAAATTCTCTATCCCTTTCTCCAGGCAATTACAATCACTTGAATTATTTCAATGAATTAATAAATCTCATTCCTCTCTATTGTTCACTTGCAATTGAATCTTTCCAAAGACCACCATGATTTGATTTTGTTACAGGGTAAAAGGGAAATTTTTTTCATTGCTGTTTATTGCTGTTTTAGCACATTCCTCATGCTCCAACAAGGTCAAAGAGACACTACCACATGCAATTCCGAATGAATCAACTTTACCGTTTCATTTAATTATCTTCTTCCTTGTTTTCTTCACAGTTATTTACTCAAATTAGAAAACATCCAAGCTGTATGCACACTGATTTTACTTATAAAATGCAAACTTTAAAAGCAAACATTTGGTTTGAGTAAACAAATGTCTAAAACTAACCATCGTGAACAAAAGACATAGTGGAAGTTTCCCTCCTAACCGTAGATTATTCAATTATGAATGGCATAGACTTCAGCTCAAATTACAGAAACACTAACACGACAGTGAGTCCACCACCACCTTAGATAAAACTAAAATTTATTTTTCACCGCAATTTTCAAATACCAACAGTCTCCAGGATTGTGAACTTTAATTTGCAAATGTTAAAAGTCTTTATATGAATAAAAAAATCACATTTGAATAAATATACTTAGTGAAAATCAATGATGGGCAAAGTGCTTTTCAAACAACTGAGAAGCAGTGTTGGAAAAACAGTCTCAAAGAGCGGATGGTACTGTCAGTCCAGAGTTGGGAAATCCACCCTGAGCAGCTGAACAGCCTTTTTCCTAGGAGTCAGTACAATCTGTTATGCACCCCGCCCACTGTTTTTAAGCCCAGACACAGACAACAGCAAAGACAGATGTTGAAATTACACTCCACTTAAACAGTATCCATAGTTTAAAACATCTCAACAGCAGCGCAGCCCCTTTGTATCCTGCCATAATTAGTCACTTGCTTGTAACCTTGCCGGAAAGAAACATACCTTTCGCACTGGGGAGAAATCCTATGGATGCTCGACCACTGGTCAATTAGCAATGGAAGAAAGTGGATGGCTAGCTGTCTTAAAGAGAAAGTCTCAGCTCGGTGAATCTCGATTCTTTACAAGAAAAGGGGATGCAAAATAAGTCCAACCATTCCACAGAGCAGTACTGACAAGACCCTTTGAAACCTTCACCACTTTTACAAGTCAAAAAGCTGCTCAGCTTAGTGTCACAGCAGCAGCTGAGACTACTGTGACGTCAGTTACTTGGAGGCGGCCTTCAAGCCACCTCTTCCAACCAGAGCTCTGTAACTTTAGAGCAGCTCATGCTCTGGGTAAACAACTCCAGGTCCAGGACATTTTTAGCTTTTATAATGGAGCCCAGTATTTTCAAACTTGCCAAAAGAGCTAGTTGTTAACATCATGCGATGACAATGGCCAATTTTAGATTTATTTTATTAGGAAAGTAAGCTCATTTTTTTATAGGCAACAATTATCTCCCTCCTTCCATACTTCTTTCTCCTCAGCTGGTGGCAGGATGTACGCTGCTAGGCCTTTAGAAGTTTGCATCTGGATGTGGCAGAACAATATGCGTAGCATAATTATATGTATTATGCACTCTCAAAAGATCTATGAAAGTTATCAAACTTCTATCTTCAAATAAAATAGAAATGGAACATGAAGTCCAACCTCTTAGCTCTCTGTGATTCTGACAGTGTGTTGCTTTCATCTACAGTAGTAGCGATGTCTTTACGTTAGAGAAAATCAGAGCCCATGGGAAAGGATGAGATTTCTTACTGTGGGAGGACAAAACACACACACACACACCCCAAAAATTAGACACCTATGGGCTTATTTTCCACTAAAGTGTGCTGCAGCCATAGGAAGAGAAAGCAGCCTAAGTGTGTGGAAAAGCTCTCTAAATCATGATCAAATCAGCCTGTTCTGAAATGCTAGGAGATCTTGCCTCCCCAGCGACATTTTCAGGTTTATTGTGGCTTTGTACACACATGCATCTGATAATATTTGGTTTAATTTAGTCAAAAAAGTCTCTAGAGCAATTTTTTGCCTAACTTAGCAAATACACAGGTTTAAACAATAAGGTCTTATCTTCAAGTCTGAAGAGCTTCCCTGGTATGGTCTTTAAAGTAATACATATTCACTCACATTATTTTTACCTGCTTCCAGAAAAACATTTCATGAGGAGCTAAAGTTTAGTAATAGTAACCTGCTCATAGTAGGACTTTAATACATGTAGGACAATCAAATGAAACCGTACTCTGTGTCTGGAAAGCCTGACATCATAATCTCAACAGCAATAATAACAATAACAGTGATAGTTATAGTAATAATAGTGATTATTCACTGAGGGCCAACTCTCTACAAGGTTCTGTGCTAAATACTTTGAACAGAACTTTATCTGAGTTCACTCTCAGAGCAATTCTGTCTCTAGATACTGATAATCTGATCTTACTGATAAAACCCAAGCAAGGCTCATAGTGGTAAAGCATCCTGCAAAAGTTCATAGAAATGCACCCATGTGGAGGAAAAGGGTTTGAAACTGTTTTTTCTGATTGCAAACCATGGAATTTTGTCATAGAGATCTAGGTTTCAATTCTGCTGCCACCACTTATCTGTGTGATCTTGCAGACCCTCCTTCTTCCCTAAAGACATAATTATATTTACTTTAAGAGGCCATAAGAATATGAGGGAATATATATAGCACCAAGCACACAATAAAGGGTAGCTCATGTCTGCCTCCATACTTATGAGGCTAGGAAGAAGATTCTTTTAGAGCGGGAAAGGGAGGAGGGAGTTGCACAAAAACATCAATACAGAATTATCTTAACATTGTTTCTGGCCGGGTGTGGTTGCTCACACCTGTAATCCCAACACGTCTGGAGGCGGAGGCAGGTGGATCACTTGATGTCAGGAGTTCGAGACAAGCCTGGCCAACATGGTGAAACCCTGTGTCTACTAAAAATAAAAAAATTAGCCAGGCATGGTGGCGCAGGCCTGTAATCCCAGCTACTCGGGAGGCTGAGGCAGGAGAATTGCTTGAACCCAGGAGGCGGAGGTTGTAGTGAGCGGAGATAGTGTCACTGCACTCCAGCCTGGTTGACAGAGCAAGACTGTCTCAGAGAAACAAAACAAAAATCGTTGTTTCCTTTACCTTTTCTTCTACTCTAAACTTCTTAACTTCTATGTATCACTTGTAAATCAAACTAAGACTATTTTCTAAATCCTGTTGAAAATTCAGATAGTATGTGTCTAAGTTACAAGAGATGTTAGGTTGGACTATACTTCCTAAGTGTCCCTCAGTAGTACCCATTTCAATCTCTTTTTTCATGGCTGTCCCAGTGTGATTGTCCCAGGGCAATCACAAATAATTGCCCTATGTTTTAGAAAGAATTATGTCATTCATACCTGATGACATATTAATTTATTTCAATGTATAACAGATTCAAGTGCTTCATCTGCTTCTTGTCATGGTAAAGCTGATCTTAAATTGTACACAGAAGCAAATAATAATGAAAGTCTTTGACAAAAAGTTTACTCCAAGTTTACCACTTATTCTAGTATTTACCAACCTTTTCTGTTGAATTATATATAATTTCCATGCCATATTTCATACCCAAAAGATAGAAAGTAAGTCAATTAGATGATACAGTGCAAAGTCAAGAAATGTTCAGCACAGCTTTTGAGATTTTCCCTTGAAAACTTTTTGTTTTTTTAAGAAAACTTTTAAAAGAAAATTTACCACAATTGTATACATAAAATGCATGCATTTAAAAGACTGATGCTGGTATACTCAGCCCTACAGTTATATTCAGACATCTTGAACTGCCTGAGGTTTTCAAGCAGGTGTCAGAATGACTGAAAATCTTATGGAAAAAAATGCAATTTGTTTCATAATGCAGTTTATCTTTAAACCATTTGAACATTTAAATCTTCAAATATGAAATTCACAAATGATTGCCCTATGTTTTAGAAAGAATTACATCATTCATACATATGACATACTAATCTTATTTCAATGTATAACAGATATGTAAAGAAATGTACATAATAACACTTAATGGAAAATAAATGTAGAAACACTGCCTGCTGTCAAGAAACAAAAAAGAAAATTCTAAAAAGAAATGGAAAAGATCTATATTAATAATAATATAAGGCACAATCAAAAACATTTTGAAAAGGGTAAAAGAGAAATAATACGTGCATAAATGTCACTAGCAGGTGTTTCCAGACTTACAGAATTTTAGAGCCGGAAAGAACTTCTGAAATCATCTAGCTAACCTTCTCATTTTACAGTTGAGGGAAGAGGCCCTGAGGGTAACTCATCTGCTCAAGGTCACAAAGCCACTTACTGGCCATTCCAGGAATAGAATCCAGGTCTACTCATTCCTGGTGGAGTGCCTTGAAGTTCAAAATTCCAAGAAGTGCAAGGGAAGAAAGTCGAAATAAGAAGGCTGGATATGAGAGGAGACTGAGAAGTTGATTTCTGGCTTTGGCAAATTTTAAATTCAGTTTTCTTCTATGTCCAAATGAGAGAGATGATACTCTGTCTTCCAAGTATGACATAAGAATCATATAGCTGAGTATTTATTTATTTATTTTTGAGATGGAGTCTTGCTCTGTCACTCAGGCTGGAGTGCAGTGGCACGATCTCAGCTCACTGCAACCTCCGCCTCCCAGGTTCAAGTGATCTTTCTGCCTCAGCCTCCTGAGTAGCTGGAACTACGGGGGCACGCGACCATGCCCGGCTAATTTTTGTATTTTTAGTAGAGACAGGGTGTCACCATATTGGCCAGTCTGGTCTCGAACTTCTGATCTCGTGATCCGCCTGCCTTGGCATCCCAAAGTGCTGGGATTACAGACATGAGCCACTGTGCCCAGCCAGCTGAGTATTTATTACTATCTAAAGAGGCTCGTGTCCTTAGCTAATTGTAAACACTGGGTCAAAATAAAAAGGCAAATGGATTTTACCTTATCAGTTAAAAAATCTGAAGATAAACGCGGCAACATGGCCTTAAGCATGCCAGTACATATTTAATCTATGGTTTTGTTTGCAGAATGATCCTGAGGTGTTACAAAGCAGTTACTCATTTGTTCTCTTTATGCTATGACAACCTGGTTGTTATGAGACTGGAGAGCTTCTGATTTCTTGTTTATATCGTTTTTCCATTGCTTATTCTTTTACCCTTTAAACATATTTAACAATAAAAGGGGTACTGTGTTCTATTTTCATTGGAAAGAAGATAGAAAAGATTTAAAAAGAGAACTTTTAAAAAACTAAACTTGTTCTTTTTTGTTTGCTTTAGTTTAGTTTTGTTTTTGACATCATCTTGTTCTGTTACCCAGGCTGGAGTGCAGTGGTGTGATCATGGCTTACTATAACCTCAACCTCTGGGGCTCAAGCAATCTTCCAGCCTCAGAGTCCCGAGTAGGTGACCATAGGAACTTGCCACCATGCCCAGGTAATTTATTTTTTTATTTTTTATTTTTTTGAGATAAGGTCTTGCCATGTTGCCCAGGCTGGTTTTGAACTTCTGAGCTCAAATGATCCTCCCTCCTTTGCCTCCCAAAGTGCCGAGATTATAGGCCTGAAACACTGTACCCCGCCTAAACTCATTCTTCTGCATGTTAAAGTTCGAAGGCTACTATAAGGGACGTATTTTAAGAAATCCTTCCTTCTTGAATAATGTCTGCCCCTTGCAATTTTCAAAGTACTTTAAGATCATGAGATCTCAGTTGTTTAGCAGAACTCTTGAATCTTAAATTATCTTCAATTCCTAAGATCTTGGGTACTTCAATTAACATTCCATTTAACAAATATTTGTGAATACCAATTCTGTGCCAAGTTAGACCAAGAGGACTCAACGAAGAGGAAGAAATCCTTGTCTTCAACAGGTCTGCTCAGCTCTGAAGATTCCCTGAAATGTGACATGTAGCGTGACTATTTGCATCCTGAGTAGCCCACTATTGGTATAAACTCACAAATTTGGAGAGTCTCTCCTAGGAGTACCCACAGCATTCCACCAAGGAGGTCATGGTGTAGTCTTACTCTCACTCAGCCCTAGCTGCACACTGTAATCACACAGAGAATGACAAAGAAAAATAGTAATGCTGGAACTCTCCCCAGACTTCTGACCCAGACCATCCAGTGGTGAGGTCCTGGCTTCAGACTTTTGATAAAGTTCCACAGCTGATTCTGTCAAATTTGGTCCTGTGTTATTTGAGTTCTAGAATGGCAATTTCAACTGTGTGTTAATAAATATAATTTTGATCCTCCTAAAATACTGTTTTGGGGTATAAAATTATGAGGATCACACACAGAATATTTACTATCCATAGAAGTTACATGTTTGGATTATTACTTGCCAGCTAATGTACTATTTTTCCAGTGGGGGATGTTTATCCTTAGAATCATGGAACACTGGCTGTCTCTTCTATTCTGAAGGCTGATGACACGTCAACAGGTTTTTTAGCCAAGCACATCCGTCATGGGGCTTATGCACAGGCATTTCCAGATGACAGAAATATTCAAAAGACACACATTTGAATGATCTGTTCTTTTTAGGTAGTGGTCCAAATTCTGAACCAAACAGTAACATATTTGAGAAATGTGGGCTATTTTAAAACTAGAAACAGACCTTGCTCACATTTTTCAAACTTGTTTTTAGCATCTCATTGTATTATTTACAGATTCTTGACTTGGAGGATACTGATAATGATGACAATAAAATCAAAATAATAAAAAGGACTGTTTAAGGGCTACCTTTTCTTTAGTGACCAGCAGAGTCCTGGGAATGCTTGTCCACCACAAGAGGGCCACCCTGAGCCACTTCTCTCTGCTAGGATGTTTCAGCAGTAAAGCATGGCTCAGGCTTGGTGAGTGTAATTTGAAGGACACAGGAACTAATCCATATTCCCCCAGGGAGTAACTAATCCACCTATATCTTCTATGAGAAATGTTAGATTTATCACTACTGGGTGGCAGCATTCTATTTCCAATAATTGCCTACTAAAATACCACTGGTAGAGGAAATAACTATTGGCTACTCACACTTCAGCACAGAAAAGGAGAAGAGGTAGCACATACTAAGGACTAGAAGGAACACATCAATATGTGTAGGCTTTGATTAGAGGTCGGGAAAGCCATCTGTTTCATTCACAGGACATGGAGTGGGGAAACAGGTGAAGATCTGAATGGGGAACTGCATAGGTGGGTGTTAGATTTTGAGCACTTGGAGTTCAGGTCAAAAGGAATGTGGCATCATGATATGAGAGGGATACAGTAAGGGATCTGGAGGTAAAGTTACAGAAAAAGAGGCCCAAAGTCATACTTCAGTGTAGCTCCTAGGCCCACTCTGCAGAACCAGCCAGACCCATTTTCAGGGTCTTCTGCAGAACCATCCAGACCCATTTTCCATGGCCAAGGTCCCTTAGTAAGTCCATATTAGCCTATAAGCACAAACCTTGATGGGTAATTTGCCCATGAACATCTCAAAAATTCATAAAGGAAAGGGAGTTAGGAAGAGAGAGTTGCAAAATGGTGGTATCATGTAGGGCAAAAGCTATTCAAGTGCAGGAAGGAAACAGTAGGTATTTAGTACAACCTCAAAAGCAGCTGTGTCTGACCCTTCCACTGTATTCTGATGTTGTTGACGCTATCAATATATATTGCAAAATAAGATTTCTGTAACCTTATTCTTTTTTTTTTTTTTTGAGACAGAGTTTCGCTCTTGTCGCCCAGGCTGGAGTGCAATGTCACGATCTCAGCTCACTGCAACCTCTGCCTCCCGGGTTCAAGTGATTCTCCTGCCTCAGCCTCCCAAATAGCTGGGATTACAGGCACCCACCACCAGGTCCAGCTGATTTCTGTATTTTTAGTAGAGACGGGGTTTTGCCATGCTGGCCAGGCTGGTCTCGAACTCCTGACCTCAGGTGATCCACTCAACTCGGCCTCTCAAAGTGCTGGGATTACAGACGTGAGCCACCGTGCCCAACCAACCTCACTGTTTCTTTATCCAACTCTTTTTAATCCACACTACTATTTTGAATCCAGTCACTTTCTACCAATATCAGGTATCTTCAAACAAATAGCTGCATCTGAATCAATTACATTCCCTCTGAAGTAAGGAGGCTGAACAGAGATTCAGTTTCCCCTCTTGGACAGTTTTTTCACATCAAGATGAGGTCCAAGGCCAGGGAGTCCTCATTTTCCTTGACTACCTCAACTAGCTTCACTATGGCTTTTTCCACTAGATGTAATCTAAGCTTGTTTATAAATGCTAAGGCCCTCTATGCAGTGGGCCGACAGCCTCAGCAGGTACACATTTCCTTTCAGGCAAAGGCTCAGCAGATACTCATTTCCTTTCCTGCTTGGATTCCCAGGAGTCACCTAATGTCCAGAAAAAAATTAATTTCAGTAACTTGTCATGCTGAAACCCAGTTATAAATGACTGATCTAGGCCAATACACAGGATGTTCTATTTAAGAAGTCTAACTCTATTTTGTCTGTCCAGGAGTCAGTGATACAAAAGGAATAACACAGAATGTGAAAAAACTGTTCTTAAGAAAGATGGAAGGGAGTTATAAACTACAAACTAAACTGAGTGTCCTGACTTTAAGAAATAAGGGCATATAAGTCATTTCCTTATAAAAGCTGTTAAATTATCTTCCCTTACTAAATCACTTGAGGCAAGTAAGTAAACTGATGAGCTGCTCTCTGCCCCTCATACTCTCTTAATATTTGAATGCACAGGTTAAGGCAGGTACTTTTGACATAAACTTCAAGAGCTGACTTTAAAGGTACATCATGTTGGACAACCTCAAAAAGAAGTGATGCTGTTTCCCAGCCTTCAATAATCACTTATGCATATGCTTGTTAACATAAGCAGCTCAACTCAAAACATTCAGAAGAGACTACAGAAAATAAACGCATAAAGCACACTTTTTCAGAGTCAGTAATTTCCACAGCTCCATATCTGGAGCACGCATGACATTGTAACACTTCAAATAGTCAAGGTATTGCACCACTCCTGAATACCTCAGGGTGGTTTCCCATTTTCTTAAGTGAGTTGATGTTCTAAACTTTTCTGAAAAGTTCTAGTTCTTAAATTAGTGTAATGCTCTACACTGTTACTGTTTATTTAATGTTTATTTTAGTAAAAAATAACAATCATTTAAAATCATTTGTAAAATATATCTAAAACTTTACTGATAATTTAAATAAAAATCATCAAAACAAAGGCAAATTTTTATTATCTGAGTTTAATATAGGCTAAATAGGAATTTGGATTCAAAAACATTGAGAAAAACATTCAAATATGCAAGTCAATAAAATTTTATGAACATTTTTGTAAAGGCTGAATAACTGCTAACAACCACTGATTATCTATTCTTATCTTAAACTAAATGTTTGCAATTTTATCTTCAGATGTTGAGTTTTGTTGGTACCTTATTTTGAAAAATAGCTACAGAAAAATACATACAACTCTGAACTAAAAAAGTTTTATAATGGTAACAGTGAAATTTAATAATCAGGAAATGTCAATAGACTTAAGTTTATTAATCATAAATATCTGGGATATAAGATCAGATGGGGCTCTTAAAGACAACACAGCCTGGGCCAGGCGCGGTGGCTCACACCTGTAATCCCTGCACTTTGGGAGCCCAAGGCGTGTGGATCATGAGGTCAGGAAATCGAAACCACCCTGGCTAACACGGTGAAACCCCGTCTCTACTAAAAATACAAAAAATTAGCCGGGTGTGGTGGTGGGCGACTGTAGTCCCAGCTACTTGGGAGGCTGAGGCAGGAGAATGGCATGAAACCCGGGAGGCAGAGCTTGCAGTGGGCCGAATTCGTGCCACTGCACTCCAGCCTGGGCGACAGAGCAAGACTCCGTCTCAAAAAAAAAAAGAGACAACACAGCCTGGCTGAACAGTGAGCAGTGCAAGGTAGAGATTTCTGATGTTTCTCTTTACACCTAAAAAGTGTTATATTTGCTGCTTTTATTCTTTGATCAAGTGGGTTATAACAGTATTCTACTCAAAAGGTGCCCCCAGAAATATTTAAAATATTACCCACAACTTCACTAGGACAGACACAGACTAGAACTGCCTTGTGAGTACAGAAAATACACCTTTAAGCAGGGAAGACATGGATGAAAATATATTTAAGTTACATGGAAAGGACCTTTAGAGATTCTATGATTTGCACACACTTTCAAAATGGCAAACATGTAAAACAGCCACTACCACTTTCCCTTCTCTCAACTGATCAACTCAAAAGTACAGTTTAGAAGCATTACCACATTTAAGATATTACCACATTTATTACTGTAACTACAAAGATGTTCTGCCATGTCCAGGCCATGAAACGTTCTATTTTGTATGAGTTTCTATCTGAAATTCTACAAGTAGACTGCTGAGAATATCAGGACCTACCTATAAAATGTGTTTCATCAAAATATGAATGAAATTACTTTACCTATCAAAAACCAGATCAAAATTAAAAATGTAGAATGAAATCTATCTTTCATTAGACCTAATTGGTTTAGAACTAGGGTTTAAGCAGTTATGTCTTCATGCATACTATGTTTTAACTGTACCATATCCCAGTAGTTTAATAAATGGTCGACTTTTCTTACTTTCTGGTACTATTCTCCACTACCTTCTCTTCAATCTCTACATTCAGCTATGGTGTCTGACCCAAAGCATGACTCTACTAGATGAACTGGACTGTAGCTCTATCAGAATGCAGTTACAAACACTGCATGAATATTTGGAATTAAGGCTGAGCTACCAAATTGACACTCCAAACTTTGTTGGCAGCTGATTAAATAACTATATCCCATTCTATCATACAAACTAAAGTGAAGATTGGAGAATGCAGGCCAAAACACATTCCAGGCTCAGGACTGATTTTTCCTTTGTTTTATGAGTTTAGTTACTTATGCCTAAAAATAGCCAACTGAATTCCTTTTTTTTTAGATCTAGGCCAAATTAACAAGAAGACACTTCTTCCTATGGCCAAGAATGTGCATACAAGGGAATTTTCTAGAATAAGGCTTGCTCTGTTTAGTTTGGTGTGATGTTTAAATAGCACAACTTCAAAGGTCCAAACAAAAGATGATGGCTTGTCTTAATAATTGAGAGTCTTTGCTCTCTTGGTGAATCAAGAAGCCTGGTTGTTCCTCTTTCAGAAACAGCTTAATACAACAAAAATAATGCAAGCCACAGGATCAAAGGGGAAGATGCTGGGGACTCTCTTTCTGAGGTTTTGGGCACTATCTTTGTTAACTTATCTTCCCAGGTCTATGTTCTACGCTTTAAGAGATAGGTGCACCCTGGATACTGGGCGCCCACTGAACAGCTTGAAGTTATAGGAAAAAGACGGCAAGGAAAAAGGTCACTTTGTGCCTGCTGGCAATTTTCTGACCCCACCTTCCACCAACTGGTCCCCAGCATGTCCCCTAAGATAGAGGCAGGTCTGAATGCCCTGACCCTGGATGCATTTCTCATTATACACCACAGTGTGATGGAGCTGTGTGTGTACACACAGGCACAACTGAGAAGCTGGTCTACACAGCGAGTGGGGCAGAGTGGAAAAGAGCCTCCCTGGAATTCAACTGTTCAGTAAAGTTGATTTGCTAACTTCAGAGGAGCTGTTGGAATGATCCCATATCCCCCAGAATCTGTGAGCAGCAGTCAAGTCAGTCCTGCTTCAGCCTACTTTCCTCTCCCCAGTATTTCACGGGAGTTTCACATATGGAGGATCTGGATGAGGTTTAAGAGTCTCATGAAATTCTATAAAATCACTGCCTGTATTAGTCCACTTTCACACTGCTATAAAGAGCTTCCCTGAGACTGGGTAATTAATAAAGGAAAGAGGTTTGACTCACAGTTCTGTATGGTTAGGGAGGCCTCGGGAATCTTACAATCATGGTGGAAGGGGAAGCAGGCACCTTCTTCACAAGGCAGCAGTGGAGAGGAGTGAAGGAGGAACTTCCAAACACTTATAAAACCATCAGATCTCGTGAGGACTCACTCGCTATCATGAGAACAGCATGGGGGAAACCACCCCCATGATCCAATCACCTGCCTCCCTCTACATGTGGGGATTACAGGTCCCTCCCTCAACCCGTGAGGATTACAATTCAAGATGAGATTTGAGTGGGACACAGAGTCAAACCTTATCACTGCTTTAGGAGTTCATTGGTAAGATTAATATCCCTGTTGCCAGAAGGGCAACATAGGGAACATGACCATAGTTCCTAAAATGAGATCTATAGTTGAGGCTCGTGTTTTGGTTAGCCCAGACATCTCTCCTTTCCTATTCAGGTCACAAGTTATCACTGAGGTGTTTGCACCATCTTTGCATATATTTAGGCTGTCAGCCCATCTAAGAATGCCTAGAGATTTTGTTGTAATAACATGTTAGATCACTGTGGGATCATCTTGAGTCTTGAATCCAGTGTGCACACGTGCCTGTGTCTCTCAGTGGGTGTGTGACCCTGTGCCCACACACTATTCATCTTGGTTCTCTTTTCTGTTAGGAATTACTCCTATTTACCTTTGATTTTGTGTTTTTGAGAACTTGTATTAATGCAAGCCAAGTTTTCTGGCACCACCATCAGTGCAGAAATATAATTGCTTTATCACTGGAGGTGATATCCCTTCTGGCAAAGGCTGTACAACTAAGTGGAAATGCTCTAGAGAGAATTCAGACATCCACTGAGCAGCTGAAACTTTAAAGTCTACTCAAACCTAGACAACTAATGATCCTGTATCTTAGTATCACATAGTTACCGTAAGCTTTGTTGGGGCTATATAGAATGTGTATTTTAGATAATTCAAATATGTAAAAGTAGTGGTTCTGGGGCGTTTTTAAAAATACAAATGCCTAGGTCCGTACATTTTATTTCAATTAGTATGGAGTAGGTCCCCAATTAAAAACATCCCAGAAATTCTGATGTGCACTAGCATTGATAACTACTGATCTAGTTATTTCATTTTTGATTCCTCTCATGATAAAGAAAGCTAAAATCTAAAGCCAGTTTCTTAAAGTCACACAGGGTGGTGAATACACATGATGCTTCTGAAGTGAATAAGTGCATACCATATCACATTTCTCCACAAAGACAACATCAGCAATTTGGACAAGCCAATTATTTGTGATGTGGGATTTCAGGGACCTTGAAGTTCTGATCCCTTCCTCCTAAATGCCAGCGAGCTTCCCAGTCATTGTAATAACCTGCAACACTCCACACACTTTCAAATGCTCTGTAGGTGGCTGAGAACCTTTTAACAGATATAACTGGCTCCAAAGACAATAAATGTTTCAGCTACATTTCAGCCCTCAAACATTTACTTTCAGTTTCTGAAATGGTGGCCTGGAAACTTACCACGGATCTAACAGACAAACTTTAGGTTTTAAAGTGTTCGTTATCTCTGAGATGAAAAATTGTAAAAAGCAAACACCTGAATTATATATAATTGATTAAACATGGCATTTATCTCATTTCATTCATTTTTGTAATGAAACTTTACCTAGCTCTCAGAATCTTTAAAATGAGAAGCCAGAAGTGCATACTGACAGATTCCAACTGTTAACCACTCTTCACTCCAAGTCTCTCCTCTCCCTATCAAAAAACAAACAGAACCGAAAACCAAAACCAAACAAACCCTATAGAGAGTAAGAACAGTTATTCTAAACTAAAGTTTTAGACTATTGTGAAGGTTTGTTTGTTTGTTTAATTAATACTCAAATGGATGTGTGGGAGGATGAGACCATAAATAAATCACAGTCCCTTGAAAGTTAAATTCCTGGGATTCCAAGGACCATTACCAATAGCAACTTTTATAACAAAGTTTTTCCACATATTCTTTTTGCAGACGTGCAAGATACTTCACTTTCCACAGATTTTCATATCCATCAACCAACCTGTGAATATTTACAAGTATGTGACTTCAACAAGTGCAGAGATTGCTGACTCTTGGGTGGCACTGGATAAACTATCAATGAGATGGACAGAATAGGTCCTTTGGGTAGATGGAGTCTATCCAGGCCACTTTAGGTTTGAGGAGAAAGGGGGATGCTCAGGTTTATTGAAGTTAGTTTATATCTCGAGAGCACTTCCTGCCAGAACTACGCTACCAGTCTTGGATTGATCTAATGAAATTCTAGAAAATGACCATACTTTAATGAAATTCTAGAGAATGACTGTATTTTTTCCCTATTCAAAACAATTCACATATCATATTTATAGAGTATTTCCTACTCTGGAGGCAATCTATTATGGAGGATAGGACTCCAAGCAATAAGTTCGATTAGCAATACACGACTTCAAGTATAATAAGTAAAAGCAGGAGTGGCAGGTTTGGTGGGAATCTGGTCAAATAGAGTAGGATGGGGATAATTATTTCCTAGATGAACTAAGACCTAATCCACTCTCATGCTTCCAAGCATATCTCTGTAGACAAAACACATCGGCATTACAACACATTACTTAGTTTTCGTGAGGGTCACATTTCATTTATTTCCCATATTTTTTTTCAGACATTTATTGGATGTCAAAATTATCTTGTTAGTTTGATGCAACCTGGCAAAGGTACTTTACAAATGTATATACTTTTCGGAAATATGACCAAATTGTGAATGTCCATCCAGCTTTTGAATAATAATAGTGAACTACTGAGAAATAATTATGAGACATGTAGTCCATTTTTATATTCAAGATGCCAATTATTTATCAAGAGGAGACAAACAGGATGAAAAAAAGAAGTAAAAATTAAAACAATTCATACAGAAAAATGTCACACTCTCTTACCTGAAATATTTTAGTGCTTGGGCTTCTTATTGAATTTGGTCTTGGTAAGATGAGTTGTGTCTTTTTAAAGAAATAAGCAGTCTTCAGTGTTTTTATAGCATTGGTTACTACAGAAATTATACTTCTTTTACTTCTTGTCTTGAAGGGTGAACAAAATAAACAAACTGAAAATACTACAATGAATGGTAAATGATGAAAGATTTACAGTACAAAAAACAGCGTAAAAAGGAAGACAAGTTTAAATATTGTTGTGTAAGAAAGTGATGAAAATAATACAAGAATGAGAATAAGTAAAATGATAGGCTGGAACATCTGGGAAGGTAAATGCAAAGACAAAGAGAAGAGTTAATTAATAATAATCTTTAAAACTTAAATTCACATCAACAAATTTAAGTATTCATTCAACTTAAAAAAGAACCTCCACCCTCCCTTAAGCCTGTATCTATAAAATCTGAAAGCCTAATATTATACATAGCACTTTCTCTCACTCTAATTTCTATTATATTCCCTAAGGATATAACTGAATACATATCAAAATTCAACAAGTTTTATCATAAAACGATATTTTTCATAGCAAAGCGCAGCAACATGCAAGATAAACAAGCGATAGGGCTGCAATGTTTCTAGCTGTACCAACAGGCAGTTAATCTAAAACCATGCTTGTGTACGTAAACTGGCTTTTAAATGTCTTGCGTGTCATAAAAGCCATGCATGCTGTTGTACTTCCGTGGGTTCTCCATTGGAAACAGGACACCAGGCTTGCCAGAGGAAACAGCATTGCCTGTTTTGTTTCATAAATTATCTTTCATGTGGTTAACTCTGACAAAATGCATTGGTCTTTAAATGGCCACCATACCTGGCCAAAGCAGCTCAGTCCAATTCATCCGGTGTGCCTCTACAAATCAGGATGGAGGAAAAATGCTGGTTTTCCCTGTTCTGGAATAGTTATTACTATTTCTTTGAATTAGTGTTGCCTTCAAGCTACCGTATAGACTCCTTCCCCAGTCCTGAGATTCTCCACTATACAACTGAGAGTGATTTTCTCTGGAAATAATGATGCTGTTATTTCAACTTACGGTAAAAAAAGTGGCTTTCATTTGTTCCTTTCCCGGGGGTTGTAGACACAAAATCATGTCTCTTTACCACTGGCTTCCACATTTACCAGTAGTTATCCATCAGTTCTGTTTTATTTAATTAAATTTTTTTTTTCTTATTGAGACAGAGTCTCACTCTGTCGCCTAGGCTGGAGGGCAGTGGTGCAATCTTGGTTCACTGCAACCTTCCTCTCCCCGGTTCAAGTGATTCTCCTGCTTCAGCCTCCCGAGTAGGTGGGATTACAGAAGTGCGCCACCACACTAGGCTAATTTTTGTATTTTTAGTATACACGGGGTTTCGCCATGTTGGCCAGGCTGGTCTCGAACTCCTGACTTCCTGCCCTCTTTGGCCTCTGGGATTACAGGCATGAGCCACAGTGCCCTGCCATCAATTCTGTTTTCGTTTTATTCTTTTTTTTTTTTTTTTTTTTTTTTTTTTTTTTGAGACAGGGTTTCACTCTTGCCCAGGCTGGAGTGCAGTAGTGCAATCACCATTCACTGCAGCCTCGACCTGCCTGGGCTCAGGTGATCCTCCCACATCAGCCTCCGGAGTAGCTTGGATTACAGGTGCGTACCACCACACCCAGCTAATTTTTCATATGTTTTGGAGAGACGGATCTCGCCTTGCTGACCAGGCTGGACTTGAACTCCTGAGCTCAAGCGATCCACCCTCCTCGGCCTCCTAGTCTAGTCATTTTTTAAAAATCCTAAACTCAATATAAATCTTGGCTCAAAAACCACATCTCAGCAGTTAAACATTCCTATCCAGGACCATCTTGCTAGCAGAGTAACAGAGAAAAATATTGACCTTCTAAAATAATAATGTGCCTCAAAATCCTTTACTCTTTCCACAACAATTGAGGGTAATGGTGTTAAGTTTTACTTTTAAACAAAACAGAGGAAGAAATGATGATTACGTGATGGAGTCACAAAAACCTCAGCCCTGCAGTAGGACAGTGTGACAGAACTGGTGGACCGGCCGGGGTTTTCAGGCCCCAGCGCGGCCCTGAGCGGGGGCTTCCCTCAAGCGGGGCGCGGCAGTCCGGGCGCCGAGACGCCCCCCAGGGACGCGGCTCCACGGGCCAGCCTGGCCACCGCCGTGGCTCGCAATAGGCAGAACTGTACCTGACTCACGGAAATGGGCTCCTCGGCGCCGCGGTCGTCCGCAGACTTGGGCACCTCGAGGCGGTCGATGAAGGTCTGCAGCTCCTTGCGGAAGGCCTTCATCTGCGCGTTGATGCGGTAGAGCAGCTCGTGCTCGCGGATGCGGCTGCCGTCGTCCTCCTCGTCCATGAGTCCGAACAGGTCCCCGTTGGCCACGTAGATGCGCGCCTCGGTGATGATGGTGCTCGTGTCGGCGATGAGCCGGTCGATGGTCTTGCCCAGGCGCTCGGCCTCCGAGCGGATGTCCTTCATCTGCTGCCGATCAGAGAAGCTCTTGGGCCAGGGCCCGGGCGCCGGGTAGAAGGAGCGAGTGGGCGTGAGGCAGCGGATGTTGCGCACCTCCTCCGAGTCGCTCTCGCCGCCGATGGGCCCTTCGCGCTTGCGGTGCGGCGGCCGCGAGTCGTCGTCGCTCTCCTTCTTGCCCGCGTCGCTCTCGGCGTCGCTGTCGCGGGGGCTGCCGCGGATGCCCAGGTGCGAGGCCAGGTCGTAGCGCTGCATGTTGGACATAAGCACGCGGTTCTCGTACTGCAGCTGCATGACCTTGCCGCTGAGCTCGTTGATCTGCAGGCGCGCCGCCTTCAGCTCCTCCTGCAGGGCCTCAGTCTTGGCGTTGTCGTGGTGCCGCGCGCTGTCGTGGCCGCCGGACTTGTACTTGTACTTGTTGAGCTCCGCCGTGATGCGCTTGTTCTGCTCCTCCAGGTCAGCCACGTTCCTCCGCAGCAGCTCCGTCTCGTCTTCCACAAGCTGCAGGTGCTGCCGCAGCTCCGACAGGGATTCGCTCTGCTCCCTCATGAGCGGGTTGGCCGAGCCGTTGAAGTCATCGCCCCTAAGGTCGTCCAGTTCCGCCTTCAGGCCTCTGTTCTCCACCTCCAGTTCGACAATTTTCCTGCCCAGGATGTTGGCTTCTTCCTCCACCAGCCTTAGCCGTAGCTTGAGCTCAGCCTCCCTGGTGCTGGGAGGGCCTCCGGCTTCTCCTTTGGGCAAAGGACTGTCCAGATCCCCATAAAAGGATCTGTACTTCTGGAGCTCGTGTTCAAATCTGTCCTTTTCTTTATCAATCTTGGCCATTTTCTTTCTCATCAAAGCGGCTTCTTCCTTAACAAACTGCAGCTGGCACTTCAGATCTTCATTGTCCTCCTCATTTGGGGGAAAAGAGGGAAAAGGATAGGAGATCATTTTTATGTAAATCAAGGAAACAACCAAAAGAGGGCACCTGGAAAAATAATTTCTCTTTCTTGCAATCCAGATTTAATGACAGGGAGAAACAGAAGCAGATACTGTGTATTTTCTTCTGATCACTTAAATTCTCTGGCAAATTAAAGATTAGAACAATGTTACATCCTGGAAGCAAAAAGGAAAAGGAATATGAAAAGAGAAAAACTGTGGTCATCACTATTCAGAGATTATTATATGTTGTAACTGCATACAACTGTTGGGTGATCATTTCAGCAGTGTTTCTTTTGTTTCATTATTGCAGTAATAAATATAAAATCTGTTCAAGGAGCATGTGGTTCATATGCATTCGCTGCCACTTTTATGTCACTTACACTGAGCCAAGTGCTGAAAAGTATTTTACAAATATGAACCTAATTTAATATTCAGAGTAAACTTAGGAGTAGGTATTACAGTTCCTGGTTTAATGTTCAGTAACTGTTCGGAGGTTACACAGCTAATGAATAGCAAAGGACAAAGGTGAAATTTGAATCCAGTTCTGTCTGAAACGAATGCTCAGGCTCTTGATTTCTGTGTCACTTAGGAAGTAATCTGCCCCCTGTTTTTATCCAAAGGAAAATTGTTTTAGAGGCCTGTAAGTCAGGAAAGTTTGACACTGGAATGGTCCATCCAAGGAGAAACTGTTAGGTTTTCCATCTAGATCACATTTAAAATAGGTTGTACTCCCATCAGTCTGAAATGGATAAAGTTGGTTCAGCCTGGCAAAAGGATAGTGGAACTATAGAAGTTCTTCTCACACATTCTTACGACAACCTCAGAGCCCAATCATTAACTAAATTGAAAAGTACAAAAGGAGGAATGGAAATCTTTCTCTGAGGGATATTACAGAAGCATGTTATTATGTCTAAGGACATTTCTCCCAAGGACAATTTCTCAAAATTCTCTTTTAAGTGTGTACTTTGAGCTAATCATGTAACTTCTGTGAACTTTGGTTTCTTCATTAAAAAAACAAAAATTAAAATTCTTTCCTTATCCAGTACTCAGTCATCTGTGTTTGAGATGCATTCTGGTAAAGAAGGAGCAACCACTGGTGAGAAGGTGAGAAGAATAATGAGCTTCTGCCAGAGATGCTCAGTAAATACCACACAGAGCCTTTGAGATGGAAGAGATGGAGAACAGGGCACAGGTCTCCTGTCTTCCTATCTACTAATGGGAATATGAAGGGTTTAAGAGCTGCTGGGTGTGCAGAGCCTGAACATTACATTCCATATAGTATTAAATACTTGTATCAGTCCTTCAAGATAGGTGATGCTATCTCCCCTTTACCGATAGGAGAGATTTATTAACATTGCAGTGCACAAGTTAATAAGTGACAGAGCACAGTCTATATTCTGGCTGAGTCCGAAACTCATATTCCTTCCACTGCACATGCTGCCTCTAGAAAAGAAGCATAAAAGAAAAAAAAAAAATAGAGCAATGTGGTAAAATCAAAGAAGATGTGTTGCCTTGTACACTTTCCTCTAGGAGAGGTTTAGAAGAAAGAAGAGAAGGACTACCAGAAGAGATGAGAGAGCCTTAGCAGCATCCAGAGAGGAGAAGAGGGTATGTCATGGAAGGCTTTGATGGAAGCTTTTTTGAGGATGAGACCAAGGACATGTTGCAATGTTTTGGATCACATCAGCAGAGGAATCAAAGATGACCCTGAAGTTTTGAGTTGAGGGGTCTCATTGGATTGTATGGCCAATAGCAAGGATAGAGAATGAATAAAGAGGAGCGTTCCATTTAGATCACTTTTAAAATAGGATGTACTCCCATCAATCTGAAATGGATAAAGTTGGTTCTGCCTGCTGAAAGGATAGTGGAATGAAACTTACAGAAGTTCTTCTCATACATTCTCATGAAATTCTCATGACAACCTCAAAGCCCAGTCATTAACTAAATTGAAAAGTACAAAAGGAGAAATGGAAATGGTTTTGTGTGAAGAATGTGGGTTTAAGGTTTTAAGAATGCTGTCTGTGAGGTGTTCCAGTGGAGGGATACAGGGTGGAAACATCCATCAACAGTCATGTAGAATCTTAGGCTCATGATTAGATTACTAAGATTACACCTTGGCACTTAGAGCTCAGGTCTAGAAGTGAGGACATGTGGATGAGATGTGTAGAGGTGATGGCTGAAACTATCATAATGGTAACAGACACAACCAATGAGGAGAAGAAAAGAAAGGGAGACAGATGGCTGGGCGCAGTCATCTCATGCCTGTAATCCTAGCACTTTGGGAAGCTGAGGCGGGTGGATCATGAGGTCAGGAGCTCAAAACCAGCCTGGCCAATATGGTGAAACCCCATCTCTATTAAAAATAGAAAAATTAGCTGGGCATGGTGGCAGGCGCCTGTAGTCCCAGCTGCTCTGGAAGCTGAGGGAGGAGAATTGCTTGAACCCGGGAGGCGGAGGTTGCAGTAAGCCGAGATTGCACCACCACACTCCAGCCTGGGTGATAGAGCGAGACTCCATCTAAAAAAAAAAAAAAGAAAAGAAAGGGGAGACAGGTAAGAAATAGTCAAAGGTTTGGGAGGGGAAATCTAAGGTCATGTAGGCCAATAATTAGAAACAATGTTTGAACAGAAATATGACCAACAATGATATGCTAAACAAGGGGTGGATTATTCATGCCTCCCCTTTTTAGACCATATAGGGTAACTTCCTGATGTTGTCATGGCATTCGTAAACTGTCATGGCACTGGTGGGATTGTAGCAGTTAAGACAACCATAGGTCACTCTCGTGGCCATCTTGGTTTTGGTGAGTTTTAGCTGGTTTTTTTACTGGAACACATTTTATCAGCACAAATAAATGTCAAATATGCTTTTACATAGGCTAGGTTTTATTTGACATGCAAGAGTAGATGAGACTGAGAAGCCAGGTAGGGTTGCATGTGTGGTGGAAGTTCTTGATTGCAAGGCAAGCCTTTATTTGCTAGTATAGTTGGCATATACTGCAAATTGAATCTAACCAAAACAGCAGTGGGTGTGATACAAGGCACAAACTGAAGCAGAATAACACTTCACTGGGTTATATTAAGCAAATAAAAAAGAGAATATCTGATTTGTGTGTATGTAAGCTCTCCTGCCCAAAGGAATGAAAACAACAATTATTTTAACACTTGGACACAGACTGAATATAATAGAGTCATTATGAGGGAAGGAGCTGCATCAAGGGCTAATGGGCATGGTAATTATTTTATTTATTTAAAAATAAATATTTTCAAGATACAAAATGTGCTAGTTTCTGCAATGCCAAGAGTTTACTACCCTGTATGCCAATATGCCTTGCATCCTGATCTTGTAACCCAACTATTGTAGGCTGCATTGGAAACTTGGCATAGAAATATCATACATAATTATTGATAAAAAAAGGAAATTGCATGCAAAGTGCCTGGTCCACAGTAATTGAGCAGTAAATACTTTCTCCTATTTTCCACAGTGAAGGGTAGGCAAGAAAAATTAAAATGCTCTGAGGTGTGAAGCAAGTTATTTCTTATTTTTGTGTATGTTAAAGACTCACTCAATTGAAGATGCAAATTACATGTGAAGAGGGGAACATAAAGATATGATGATGATGAAGGCCAGTAAGGAATGAGCTAAGCCTGGCTTTCACTTTAAGAGCCACTACTAGAAACTAAATTGCATTCTAATCGATTACATATATTAACTCATTTAGTCTGTACAACAACTCTCTATTATGATTCCCATTTTATAAATGAAGAAAAGAGGCACTAAAAAGAATAAGTAATGGGCCCAAGTTCATACAGCCGGTATATGCCAGAGATTTCAACCTAGGCAGCCTGGCCCTAGAGCTACAGTTCTTAATTGCTGTGCAGTATCATTTCTCTGTAAATAAAGTCACTGTGCTGCTGGAGGAACATGTGAGGAAGAGATCAAAGAAGCTGAAGCAAATTAACAAAATGAAATACAAAGCTAAATGAATAATAGAGAGTTGGACCATATGAAATTGCCACTTCTGTAGATCAAATTCAATAGCATGTTGGCAATTTTGTGTGATTTCACATAGAAAAAGGAGACACGGGAGTATTTAAAAGCATGTATTGAACATGTGCAGAGTGCCAATCACTAGATACAGATGATTCAAAGCTGAATAAGATGGCTCCTGTCTACAAAACTGCCCTGGCTAAGTAGGAGAGATGAATGCATAAACAAGAATTACAATAGAATGGTATATTTTCAGTAATACAAATATGTGGATCGATGGTTTGCAACCTTGACTGAGCATTGGAATCGTGTTATAATTTTGTAAAAATGGACCATTTTATAATTGAGGTATCCCATCAGAGATAGCCTGATCAATCTTCTGAGGTGGGTTTTTGAAAAGTGACAGGTTATAACCTCTGAAAATAAATGTGTTGGAAATGATAGCAGAAACTTCAAATGCTACAGTATACTTATACATAAGGAAGTTTTTGCCCATGAAATAAAAGCTGGTAGATTGCATGGCATCTTGACTTTTGTAAGGTCCCTGACCTCACTGAGAAACTAATTAAAGTTGTGGATGTTTTTGCAGAAAGTTGCCCACATGCATAGTGAGTGGAGGTCCATAAAGCCAAGACTAAACAGTTAAGAATTCCTGCATCAGAGACTATGGTTGAAAAGAATAAATAAACTTTTAACACAGGAAGTGTAAGAATAGGACAAATGTAGATACAGCGTCTACTCCATAAACAAGGTAGGAAAGAAGATTCATGGCAACACGTGAAATGATTCACAATAAAATATTTAGAGCGAGTTGAATAAAGTGGCAGCAAAGACAGAGTGGAAAAGCTGTAGTGACGGAGTATATTTGGACTTACTAAAGGAACAGAGAGAAAGGTATAAAAAATGTTATCATGGTCTTGGCTGTGAGACTCTCTGGGATTCTAAAAATGCTGAGGTCCATACATGTTCTGGTGCAAGTACCAGGAGAAAACAGAGCAGGAACAGAGGAGGTACAGAGAGGAAAAAGGAAAATAATATATAGTTAATATGTTATGCTTTAAAAAAGTCTGAGATCAAATGTTTCAAATTTTGAATGTTTAAAATCACTTTAGTTAAATTATCTATCTAATGTGAAAAAAACCTTGTAATCATAAAAGTATACTACAGTACCATAGATTCCAACTGACATAGTTTAAAGGTTAATATCTAGCCAAGTGTTTTTGGAGAGTCATAATGTCAGAGGCGTGTGACCCGGAACAACTATATCTTGAATAGGAGCTGGGTAAAATGAGGCTGAAACCTATTGGGCTGCATTCCCAGATGGTTAAGGATTCTGAGTCACAGGATGAGATAGGAGGTCGGCACAAGATACAGGTCATAAAGACCTTGCTGATGAAACGCGTTCCAGTAAAAAAGCCAGCTAAAACTCACCAAAACCGAGAGTGACCTCTGGTCGTCTTCACTGCTACAATCACACCAGTGCCATGACAGTTTACAAATGCCATGACAACATCAGGAAGTTACCCTATATGGTCTAAAAAGGGGAGGCATGAATAATCCACCCCTTGTTTAGCATATCAAGAAATAACCATAACATGGGTAACCAGCAGCCCTCGGGGCTGTTCTGCTTATGAAGTAGCCATTCTTTTATTCCTTTACTTTCCTAATAAACTTGCTTTCACTTTACTCTATGGGTTCGCCCTGAATTTTTTCTTGCATGAGATCCAAGAACCCTCTCTTGGGGTCTGGATTGGGATCCCCTTCCTTAACAATAGTGTCATTTTTATCCCAAATGTTTCCTCTTCCATTTTAAAATCTTCTTCATTACAACCATTGGCACCTCTTTTTTGCCTTGAAAGCAAAGCTAGTCTTTACTGTGGCTGTGTTTCTCAGCTTTTTAACAAGCCCATGTTGAGTACATCTTTCAACTTTCATTTTTATTCTTTTGTCTCCTTTCTTTTGCTTCTCCAATCACTGGTATGGAGAATTACTTCATTCCAGGGCTCTCTAAAGATATAACAAGCCTTTCTCTCCTTTCTGACTTCCCTCTGCAACATTCTTTTCTTTACTTTCTCCTGACACTATAGGAACAGCCTTTCTATTGACCTTATTAATTATAAAAGGACAAGATTAGCATCATGAGTATAGTTCTCAAATATAGCAGCGTATAAAGTACGAATGACATTTTTCTGTGTGCTTACAATGTAAAGCAATTATAATAGGGATGTTATGGCTGGCTTTATAAGTAAATATTCTGATTTATACTACCTGTATCTACAGCTACATAATTGATATGCAAATTTGACTTTGTTTTGCGTAAGTTTATCTGGCCATTATATCTATTTATAAATGTAGCTTGTGATTATATACACTTAGAGGTACTTGATGTACTAGTTGAAATTTTATTTCCACATACCTCTGTGGGAGTCTGTTGAGCCTTTTTTTCGGATTTTGGCAAATCTTTGCTTCCTCTTCTTTTTAAGGATAACTGAAACAAAGCACGAATATGTTTAGTTGGATAAACTATAATTTTAATTCAATTTTATGTTTTTAAGTATTTTAGTCTCAAATGACAAAACCAAGACAAATAAAAAGAGTTAGTTCAATAATCATAAAAGGAGAAAAAAAATCCTAAACCAGATAGATTTAGATATGTTTTTACTTTGGACTAGGATACACATCACAGTAGAATGTAGCTGGCAATTATTTAATTTGAGAAATACAGGAAACTACTGTGAAAATGCAGAAAAACAACAGACAAAATTGATTGTTGACTCAATATGATATATAGTTCAAATGTAAACAAATGCTTGTTAGCATTCCACATCACTGAAGGAAAAAAAGTTAAGTTATTATCTCCAATGTTGGGAGTTAGGTTGCTATAAGCTTATGAACACACACTTTCAGTGAATTTATGTAGAAACACAAATTCATTCACTTCATTCTCCCCTCACTACACATCACCCCCTTGCTCCTCCCCGACACGTGCAAAATGATAGGGCATGGTAGGGGTTATAGTGAAATGGAGAAGGCATGCCCCATCTCAATAAGCAGGTGGACAAGCCACAGCTTCAGCTCATTGTGTGCTACAGGAATGTGGGTTTTTACAAGAGAAGCTGGAAATCTGGATTCTTATGTAAAATCTCCCACATTTTACTGGCTGATCCTAATTAAAATTCAAACTAACACTTTTGAAGTCAAAGAATTCACAGCTAGTGCCAAACTGTTTGAAGGACAAGCATTATACTATCTCTGGTGCTCAGTTCCATTTCTCACACCAATATAATAAGAAGGGTCTCTGCATGTAAACAATAATTATCCATATGTATGAATGTCTACCATATACTAGACATTGAGGGGGAGACTCAAATTTCAATTAGATACTGCATCTACCATCAGGAGGCTGAAACTTAGCAGGAGAGGAGACAGAGAAGCAAACAATTACAGTGCAAGTTGATAAATGCTATGCTTTAGGTTCTGTGAAGCAGGGGTTTTGTTTTAGTGTGGCATCACCACCATAAAAATAGTGTTTGCCACATGGCAGGTGGTGAAAAAAATACTTGCTGAACTAATAATGTATGAATACCAAATACGAGGTTCTGAGGTCAAAGAGAAGGACAGGGGTATAGACTGACAGTAAAAATAGGAAAGCCTTTTCCAAAGAGGAGTCTTCATAAATTTGCAAAGAAATGAAAATTAAATTCTTCACATGTTAATTTCTAACCCATATCCACTGTTAAGTAAAGGCATATGTTCAAACACAGAAGGCAGGGGAATACTTTGATGCAACTGCTTTCATTCAGTATGAAACTGAAACTACAGAGACAAATGAATAGCCCACGTGGTTATTCATTTCTAGTTCTTTACAGGAAGAAGTTCTTTCTGTTGCTTGTATAATCTTCTTAGAAAGGAAAGCTTGGGGACTGACTCACCATAACCAAAAAGTAATTTAGGAAGTAATCAACAAAACAGTCCCAAGAATACCAAGAATAAAGTGAGCTAAACTAAGAAACCTGGAACATTCCAGGTAGGGGCTACCTACAAGAAGCGTTAAATTTGTTTCACTAAATACTTATTGAATGCTTGTATTTGAATTCACTCAATTATATGTTTATTTAGTGACTACCAATGCACTTCATAACATACCTGTGACACAATAATAATAAAACCAATGTGATCTTTGCTCTTTTGGGGGTTCTCAGCTTACTTGGCATCATCTGTTCAGTCTGGAATTCAACATAGTGTTATGAAAGCAATGATAATATAAGAACAATATTAACTGTCATTGAGCCCTAATTCATGTCAACCCCTTCACATACATTATCTCAGCTAATTTTTAAACACTCCTTTTAGCCTCACTTTGCAGGTGCTGAAACTAAAGTTTACAGGGGTAAACAGAAGTAGATGAATAAATTATCGAAAGCATCAGTTATCTCTGTGCTCCTCAGAACAGCATCGTCAGTGTCACCCAGAAAGCTGTTGGAAAAGCAAATTCTCGAGATTCATCCCAGACCCACTGATTCAGAAACTCTGAGGATGGGGCCCAGTGATCTATGATTTAATAAGCTAAAGTTTGCAAATGTCTGAAGTTACTAGTTGGTAACAATAACTTCAGACCTTGACCCAAGACTTTCTGATATCTAACTGTTAGCTATTAGATCACTAAGGAGAAAGAATTTATCTAATCTAGGGCTAGAGATGGTGTGGGGAGCTAGGGATAATTTCCGAAATGAGTAGCATCATATCTAGAATCTGGTGCATGAGTAGTCAGCCAATGGAAGATGAAGAGGAGGAAAAGGGAAAAAAAAGGCATTCCACACAGAAAACCCATTTGTGGGACAGAAATTCCATATGGGTGTTACACAGTGAGAGGAGAGGAGTGACATGAGATTTGCTGGTGGCATAAGTCAGATCTTGAAGGACATTGAATAAAGATTGAATTTTATCTTATTCAGGTCAAATTATTGTCCTAGGGTCAACTTGGAGCACTAAATGCTCCTATTGAGCAAGAAATGTCATAATTAGACTGTCACAGAGACATACAAAGACACAAGGGTGGCAGTACAAATGGCTGTGAGATAAAGGGATGACATGCAGGGGTTTCGAGGGAAAGTATATTCTAGTTCTGGGAATGTTTTTTGGTCTTTGTGTTTCATTCATTTCATAGGTATTTAGTTTCTGGTGTATATGTGGTACTGTATATATGCCAAACACATATGACTAAGAAATATTATACTCTTTCCCCAAAGAACTAACTGTTTATAATGATAAAAAGGATGCAATTAGCAAAAACAGTGGGCAGAACTAACTCAGGGCAATAAATGAAGAAAAAGGGACTGAGAGGGCAAAGGAAGAAGCTCTAATTCCAGATCTGGGGAATCAGAGAAAATCATCCAAGAGAACTGACTTTTGAAGGATATGCAAAATTTCAACAGAAATAAAACTGAACAGACTGTTGTAGGAGTAAAGATATAGAGGAACGAGTGTGCCTTTCAGATGCACTAACTCCTGAAAAGAAGTGATGGAGGTAGGGCCACTGTAGAGATGGGGTAAAAGAAGATGCAGAAAAGATTGAGGTCAGCTTGTGCAGCTGAGAAATTTAGACTTTATCCTGTGGGCAATGTTAAAATGAGACCTCTAAATTAATATAAGAGAAATGCTGAAATTAGGGCATTCTTTCCTAAGAGGCATTTTCTATTTTGCTTTTATTTAAATATCACTCAGGTGGGGTGTTAAGCTCAAATAAAGCTCTGAAGTAAAGCCTTCCCCTTGAATAAAGATACATTAGCTTTCAGGTGCCTTCAGGGCTGCTAGTATGTGTAAGCATCATATTTGCATTTTCAATAAATATTTCATCATATTTTCATATTCCAGTAAGTTTATATTAACTTTCTGAATCCTATGAAACAAAGATGAGACATTTCTATGGATACAGAAAGTTAGAGAAATAACGTGAGTCCAAGTAATGCCTTTCCTGTGAGGATGGAACTGTGTAACCTCCCCCCTTGTCATCCTCCCCCACCATCATCCACTAAATCTTGTAACCTCTGCTAGGGGAGCAGTTGGGGAGGCCACAATGAAATCTCAGATTTTCATATTTGCTGGCAAAGCGGCACTTCTCTAGATGGTTCTCTAGATAAATATGTTGAAAACATTTCTTGTCCACTTCTTAATTCTTTACATTCCCAGCCTCAGCTTGTCCAAAAGAGGCTGCTGTTCTTTTTGATCATGAGAAGGCCAGGAATTAGAGAGTTTTGCCAGTAATTATTTTTGCACAGCAATGACATAAAATGGGTTGTTTGTTTTCTAAAAATGTTTTGAGATTACCTTCCTTTTCTCAATTAAAATTTACTCCACTTAATATGTAGCATCTTTATGTTTTCAGCAGTTAAACCACAGAGAAGAATGTGCCTAACATGCTACCAAAAGACGTATTATGCATATAGAAATCTCCTATGCTGTTGATAAAATTAAAGAGAGATTCATTTGTGTGGTAATTAAATCAAGAAGGAAACTACAGAGACATTAATATTTAGATTTTTTTGAGCCCTAAATATGTGTCATGCACTTTTCTAAGCACTTTATATGTATCTACCCATTCAGACTGACAACAGCCTTATTGACGCCATTGTCTGAAGCACACAATGGATTTATCACTCAGCTAGCTAGTGTTAGAACCAGGATGCAAATTAGCCAGTTTCAGAGTTCCCACTCTGAACAACTACATTATACTGTTACTTTGACAGGAAAAAGGTGCAATTTAGATAGCAGGCTTATATTATTTCTGAGCATATCCTTTATGGTAACAGAGCATGACTGCAAGTTTGGGGTACTAGGTTACATATATAACACATGTGCAGAAGTTTTAATATTTTCAACATAGGGATCAGCAGAAGTGACATACACTACTTACTGGTTCTTAAATCAATCTGTAAATACTGTGACTATAGGGTAACACTGGGAGGGAGGCCCAGGGATTGCCTGCTGGAAGGAAACTGAAAAAGGTAGAAGCTCTGTCTCCAACTTGTCTTGGAAGGGGACAGAAGGGACTCTTGTTCCTAAAAGTCTTCCTCTTTTCCTTCTATTACATCCTTGACACTTACCCAGACAGACTGGCAGAGGCAGAACAGATGAAGTGCCCAGAGAGCTTGCTTAGGACCACATTCACTCTCTTCCCTAAAAGGATGAGGCAGGATCCCAAGCTTCATACTAAGGCATGATCTTAAGGTCCAGAGGGGAATGTGGGTGAAGAAGAGGCACATGCCAGGGTGATCAAGCTGTGTCATTCTGTGCAAAATCTTTCAGCGGCTTCCCATCTCACTGTGTCAGAGTCATGCTTTACTAAGGTATACCAGACCCTGACTACACACTAGATTTATTCTGGTAACGTTTTATAAAGACTTGACCAGATTTCAACCCAGACCAATTAAAACAGATTTTGGGATTGGGCCCAGACATTTTTTAAAAGCTCCCAGAGTGACTAGAATGTGTAGCTGGTTCTGTCAACCACCAGCCCACTCTATGTGGTCACCCCACCCCCCAATCCCACATCCCAAACAAGCCCTTCAACCTCATCTCCCACCACACTCCTCACTGCTTTCTTTGCTTTAGTGTCACAGGCATCCTTGCATTTCCTCAAACATGCCAAGTATGCCCCTGTTTAGGGCCTTTGGACTATGGCTTCCTCTGCCTGCAACATTCTTCCCTCATATACTCTCATGACCCACTTCCATAGTCTCTTCAGGGTCCCTAATCAGAGAGACCTTCCCAGGCCATTTCATATCAAAAAGCAAATCCTTCCCCCATTGTCTTCCTTTGCATATTCCTTGTTTTCCTAATTCTGCTTTTTATTTTTCCCCATAGCTCCTCTAATCTCACCGACTTGTATATTTGTTTGTTTCATGTCTGTTTTCTCATTCTGCAATGTGAGCTCCACAGGAGCAGGCTCCTAGAATTGGTCTCTGTTATAGCTCCTGCTCTTGGAAATATACCTGACACAAAGTAGTTGTTCAGTCTATGTCAGTTCAATGAGGAAACAGCTACTGTAGCTTTATTTCTTACCTAGATTTGTTTTGGAAGCATTACTAAAAGTTGATAAATGATAAAAACAGGCAAACAAAAGCCCATTTGAAAAGGTCTACCTTAAAAGTAGACCTTTAAAAAGCTGGAATATAAAATGGAAAGAAGCTGGAAAAATAAAAATGTCTTAGGCTTTTCAACGAAAAGACTAGAGAGTGAAAACTGTATGAGCTGAAAAGTATTTAAAACAGGACGTATAGGCCGGGCATGGTGGCTCACGCTTGTAATCCCAGCACTTCGGGAGGCCGAGGCGGGCGGATCATGAGGTCAGGAGATCGAGACCACCGTGAAACCCCGTCTCTACTAAAAATACAAAAAATTAGCCAGGCGCGGTGGCGAGCGCCTGTAGTCCCAGCTACTCGGAGAGGCTGAGGCAGGAGAATGGCGTGAACCCGGGAGGCGGAGCTTGCAGTGAGCCGAGATGGCGCCACTGCACTCCAGCCTGGGTGACAGAGCAAGACTCTGTCTCAAAAAAAAAAAAAAAAAACAAGACGTATCACATATAGCTGGCCCTCTGTATCTACGGGTTTCACATCTGTGGATTCAACCAACCACAGATTGAATTTTTTTTTAAGTACAACAATAAAAAATAATGCAAACTTAAAAGTGATACAGTAAAACCACTATTCACATAACATTTACATTGTATTATGTATCATAAGTAATCTACAGTTGATATAAAGCACAGGCATGCCTTGATTTATTGGGCTTCACTGTATTGTACTTCACAGATACCATAATTTTTACAAATTTAAGGTTTGTGGAAACTCTGCATTGAGCAGGTCTATCGGTGCAATTTTTCTAAAAGCATGTGCTCATTTTGTGTCTCTGTGTTACACTTTGGTAATTCTCCCAATATCTCAGACTTTCTCATTATTATTATATCCATTATGATAATCTGTGATGAATGATCTTTGATGTTACTTTTTTAATTGTTTTGGGGCACAATGAACTGTGCTGATATAAATTGGATAACTTAAATGTTGTGTGTGTTCTATCTGCTCCACCAACTGGCTGTTCTCCCATCTCTCTCCCTCTCAGGCCTATTCCCTGAGACACAACAGTATTGAAATAGGCCAATTAATAACCCTACAATGGCCTCTAAATTTTCAAGTGAAAGGAAGAGTCATATGTCTGTCACTTTAAATCAAAAGCTAGAAATAATTAAGCTTGGTGAGGTAGGCCTGTCCAAAGCCAAGATAAACCAAAAGCTAGGCCTCTTGTGACAAACACCTAGGCCTCTTAGCCAAGTTGTGAATGCAAAGTAAAAGTTCTAGAAATAAATTAAAAGTGCCACTCTAGTGAACACACAAATAATAAGAAAGCAAAATAGCCTTATTGCTGATATGCAAAAAGTTTTAGTGGTCTGGATAAAAGATCAAACAACCCATAACATCCCCTTAAGCCAAAGCTTAATCCAGGGCAAGGTCCTAACTCTTCAATTCTATGAAAGTGAAGGAAGAGAGGTGAGGAAGCTGCAGAAGAAATGTTAGAAGCTAGTGGGCATTGGTACATGAGGTTTAAGGAAAGAAGCCATCTCCATAGCACAAAAGGGCAAGGTTCAGCAGCAAGTGCTGATATAGAAGCTGCAGCATGCTATTCGGAAGATCTAGGTAAGATGATTGGTGAAGGTGGCTACACTAAATAGTAGATTTTCAATGTAGATAAAACAGCCTTCTATTGGAAGAAGATGCCATCTAGAACTTTCATAGCTAAAAAGGAGAAGTCAATGCCTAGCTTCAAAGCTTCAAAGACAGGCTCTCTTGTTGGGGGCCAAAATAGCTGATAACTTTAAGTTGAAACCAATGTTCATTTACCATTCTGAAAATCCTAGGGTCATTGAGAATTATGCTAAACCTATTCTGCCTCTGTTCTATAAATGAAAGAACAAAGCCTTTACGACAGCATATCAGTTTACAGCACAGTTTACCAAATATTTTAAGCCCACTTTTGAGACCTACTGCTCAGAAGAAAGGATCCCTTTCAAAAGATTACTGCTCATTGATAATGCACTTGGTCAAACAGGAGCTCTGATGGAGATGTGCAAGGAGACTAATGTTCTTTTCATGCCTGCTAACACAAAATCCATTCTGCAGCCCACAGATCATGGAGTAACTTTAACTTTCAAGTCTTATTATTTTAGAAATGTACTTTGTAAGGCTATAGCTGTCAGGTAGTGATTCTTATGATGAATCTGGGCAAAGTAAATTGAAAGTCTTCTGGAAAGAAATGGCATTCTAGATGCCATTAAGAATATTCATGATTGGGCCAGGCGCAGTGGCTCACGCCTGTAATCCAAGCACTTTGGGAACCTGGGGCGGGTGGATCACGAGGTCAAGAGATCGAGACAATCCTGGCCAACATGGCGAAACTCCGTCTCTACTAAAAATACAAAAATTAGCCTAGTGTATTGATGCGTGCCTGTAGTCCCAGCTACTCGGGAGGCTGAGGCAGAAGAATTGCCAGAACCTGGGAGGTGGAGGTTGCAGTGAGCTGTGATCGCGCCACTACACTCCAGCCTGGGGTGACAGAGCAAGACTCCATCTCAAACAAACAAACAAACAAAAACACACGCAAAAAGGAATATTTATGATTGATTGGAGAAGGTCAAAACATTAACAGGAGTTTGGAAGAAGTTGATTCCAACCCTCAGGGATGACTTAAGGGGTTCAAGACATCAGTTGAGGAAATAAATGCAAACGTGGTGACAATAGCAAGAGAACTAGAAGTATAGCCTGATTGTGACTGACTTGCTGCAAGCTCCTGATACAACTTTAATGGATGAGTTGTTTCTTATGGATGAGCAAAGGAAGTGATTTCTTGAAATGAACTGTATTCCTTGTGAAGATGATATGAACTTTGCTGAAATAACAACAAAAGGTTTAGAATATTCCATAAACTTCCTTCATAAAACAGTGGCAAAGTTTGCAAGAATTTATTCCAATTTTTTAAGAGATTCTACTGTGGGTAAAATGCTGTCAAACAGCATTGCATGCTACAGGACAAGCTTTCATAAAAGGAAGAGTCAACTGATGTGGCAAATCACATTGTTGCCTTATTTTAGGGAATTGTCATAGCCACCCCAACCTTTGGCAACCACCACCCTGATCAGTCAGCAGCCATCAACATCCAGGGAAGGCCCACCACCCAACTAGATGATGACTCGTTGAAGGCTAAGATGATCCTTAGGATGTTTGAGCAATAAAGTATTTTAAAATTAAGGTATATACATTTTTTTAGATATCATGCTATTGCACACCTAACAGACTACAGTATAGTATAAACATAACTTTTACATGTACTAGGAAACCAAACAATAGTGTGATTTGCTTTACTGCCGTGGTCTAGAACAGAACCTGCAATATCTCTGAGGTATGCCTATAAATGGGAATATGTGAATAGAACAGCCTGGGCAATACAGTGAGATTTAATCTCTACCAAAATTTTTTAAAAGTTAGCCAGGCATGGTGGCATGCAGCTAGTCCTAGCTACTTAGGAAGCTGAGCCAGGAGGATAGCTTGAGCCCAGGAGTTCGAGGCTGCAGTAAACTATAAACCCACCACTATACTCCAACCTAGGTGACCCTAGACTCCAGCAGGACCCTGTCTCAAAAAAAAAAAGATGGAGTCTACTTCTGTACCTCTTCTAACTGAACTGGCCTTGTGACTTGCTTTGACCTGTAAAATCTGGTGGCAGAAATGGCA
This sequence comes from Symphalangus syndactylus, assembly GCF_028878055.3. Classification (NCBI taxonomy): domain Eukaryota; kingdom Metazoa; phylum Chordata; class Mammalia; order Primates; family Hylobatidae; genus Symphalangus; species Symphalangus syndactylus. Next base: position 105,285,035 of record NC_072424.2, read on the forward strand.
TGCTGGTTCTGAGTCTACCCTTGAGAGACTGTACAATTCTTCTCACTCTCTCTTGGAAATCTGCTACCCTGTGTTTTAAGTCTGGGCTGGCCTGCTCCATGAAAAGCCATGTGGCCCAGTTGCTCCTATTGCCCCAGTGAACAGCCAGTTAATCCTCAGTGCAGAGCCTTCTAGCTGTTAGCTGACCATAAATACATGCATGGACCTACCTGAAACCAGAATGGACCACAGAATTATGAGCCACATAAATGTTGTTTTAAGCCACAAAGTTTTGGGATGGTTTGCTACACAGCAAAAACCCACTGACACATCTACCCAACATTCTTCACCACTGGGATTAAAAAATACATTAGGCTAATGAATTTAGCTCATATCTATGAAAAATATGTCTTATTCAAATTCCATAAAAGCTAAAAAAAAGAATGTAAAAGGCTAAGAGGAAGAGCTGAGAAGGTTACCAAACATAAGAAAAGTAAAGCTTAATGTATTTTCCTTGTTTTTATTTCTCCCCTGCCTTTGCCACTATTTTGATTCCAGAAATTTTTTTTTTTTTTTTTGAGACGGAGTCTCACTCTGTCGCCCAGGCTGGAGTGCAGTGGAGCGATCTCGGCTCACTGCAAGCTCCGCCTCCCGGGTTCACGACATTCTCCTGCTGCAGCCTCCCTACTAGCTGGGACTACAGGTGCCCACTACCACACCCGTCTAATTTCTTGTATTTTTTTAGTAGAGGCGGGGTTTCACTGTGTTAGCCAGGATGGTCTCAATCTCCTGACCTCGTGATCTGCCCACCTTGGCCTCCCAAAGTGCTGGGATTACAGGCGTGAGCCACCAGGCCTGGCCCCCAGAAAAATTTTTTAATGAAACTGAGCTTAAATAAATTATTTTTAAAGTTCACTTTTCCAGTTCTAAATTGGAGGTACTTCCCTTAATAATAGCAGGTTATTATGGGTACATATGAGTTAAAAGCTAATAAATTTCGTCCTAACATTTAAGCTTATTATTGGGTCTGAATCAGCACATTTTTGAAGTATTTCTTCTATTTGAACTTAGCTTTTATTCTTCATTTTTAGGAAGAAGTGATATATACATCTTCACAATGCCTTTATCTATGCTTCTGATTTGTATTTGTTCATCCCACCCATAGTTTTAGCAAATTTTGTCATTCTGTTTCTATAGTTTTTCTTTTTTTTTTTTTTTTTTTGAGATGGAGTCTCGCTCTGTCGCCCAGGCTGGAGTGCAGTGGCGCGATCTCGGCTCACTGCAAGCTCCGCCTCCCGGGTTCACGCCATTCTCCTGCCTCAGCCTCTCCGAGTAGCCGGGACTACAGGCGCCTGCCACCACGCCCGGCTAATTTTTTTTGTATTTTTAGTAGAGACGGGGTTTCACGGTGGTCTCGATCTCCTGACCTCATGATCCGCCCGCCTCGGCCTCCCAAAGTGCTGGGATTACAAGCATGAGCCACCGCACCCGGCCTATAGTTTTTCTAGGCAAGAAAAATAACTTTAATTTTTCCAAAATTCCCTACTTATGTAAATTTACAGAGTTGAAGCACAAAGACAAATACAAAGTGAACTATACCCAGAAAATTCTCAATTTTAATTTAAGGATTCGATTTTCCAAACTTACAGTGATAGTTTAAAAAGCCAGACTTTAAAAAAGAATAGAGAAGGGAAGAAAAGAAACATTATTAATTCATTAATTCTAATAAATAATATTGGAAGATATGGGAAGGAAAGTTGACTGGCAATTTAAATCTGGAAATTGTTTCCAGAAGGTAATAATAAATTTTAAAAGTCCTGGATTTTTCACTCTGACTCCCTTCTAAAGATGGTCATAGAGGTACATGTCAGAGGTGAGGAGGTATATCTGGAATACAGATGTTTATGTCATGAAGGCAGAGACCTGAATTTGCCAATAAATCAGCCAGCCCTCTTCTGCTAGACAGCTAAACCCTTTCTCCATCCCATAAGGCCAGGTACCATTCCTATCTTCTGAGTTATGAGGCTGCCAAACTTATTTCATCCTATCTCCAGTGAATGCCTAAATAAAAGCAAATTTCAAAAGCTGAGAAAACTATTTTTCTGCTCTAAAAACTGATACAATGCCAAACTAAAATAGCTGTGATCTTGGTATTATTTTTTTTTAAATTAAAAAATCCAATAAATTTTCCTTTTCTTAGTTCCTCTATTCTTTTCCCATGTGATAAAGTAGATATCTACAGCAGAGGTCAGACTGACGACAGAGTTATGCGAATTCTTTATTGTTAAGGAATATTAAGGAGTCAATTTGTAGAGCATACCCTTGAACCAGGCTACCAATAAAAGAGAAAACTTCTAAGTCTTTTTCAGTTTGGGAATCAGAATTCTCTTCACAGGGCCAAATAGGTTTGCATAGCCCTTCAATTGTACAGTGTCTTTTTAAGCCATTCTTTGGTGCCTGGAATTACTTTAGAACATCTCTGTCTTTTTCCTAGTGTATTATTTGGTAATAATGCTTAAATGTCTTTAAATTGGAACCCATGCTTTGTAACTATTAGTGGCATTAAACATTAAAATGGCAAAACCGCAATTACTTTTGCACTAACCTAGCAGTACAGTGAAATTTAGGTACATCAGAAACTTAGAAGGTAAAATGCTGAACTTAACTCCAGAAAATCTAAGAGAGCTTAAAAACCATGGGATATCAGAAAGAATAAAAAAAAATAGAGGCTTCTCTTGTTAATGGGATGTGGTTACAACAGAACTGGAGGAAATAGCACTGACAAAAAACTGTAATAGTTGAGGCCTACAAGATCTTTGTGAAAACATCCCCTTTAAAAGTCAGGTTAGAACTCCATATGGGCTGCCTTGCATTATGTAGTTCATATCATATGATCAAAATATTTCCTGGATCCTTAGGAAGAATTGGCCTCTGTATTTTCTAAGCTTCTCTGGGATTCATCAAGGGACTCAAGGCTACCACTGAAAAAGTTTATGATACAATTAACTCTTTCATCATTGTAGAACCTTCTTTTGGAGCAGGGTATGGGTTATTAGAGGGTCTGTCAAACTGCCAATAATAAACTGATCACAAAGCAAGACCACCTTGCTTTAAAAAGTCAAAGCCAACATGGTAAGTGCTTCTTTAATATATCATGTATTATACTTGGTTGGCACCATGCAAACGCCTCAGAGAACTCCACCCAAGCAAATGGATTTAAGACTGGGATATTTCTCAGCTTAGGGTTTTAAAAAATCTAAGAACCTGGTGCCTCACGCCTGTAATCTCAGCACTTTGGGAGGCCGAGGCAGGCAGATCACGAGGTCAGGAGATCAAGACCATCCTGGCTAACACAGTGAGACTCCGTCTCTACTAAAAATACAAAAAAGTAGCCAGGCATGGTGGTGGGCGCCTGTAGTCCCAGCTACTAGGGAGGCTCAGGCAGGACAATGGTGTGAACCCGGGAGGCGGAGCTTGCAGTGAGCCAAGATCGAGCCCCTGCACTCCAGCCTGGGCAACAGAGAATGACTCCATCTCAAAAAATATATATATATTATTTTATATCTTAGATCCACAGTAAAGATATGTTTATTAAACTATGGATGACAACAACAAATGCAGAGATGTATTCTAATTTACTCTTGTTAATGGATTGGGTTCTAACCATCATTGCATTGAGTAATTAAAAGACACTTAGAAAATTATGTCTGGGTAGTGACCACAGTTCCTTAAGGCCTTTGTTTATAATGCAGGCAAAGAAAAAAAACTGTGGCCAACATTTATAAGGTGAAAGGATGAGCTGTCCAGTCTATTCTACATTGCATCTCAGCCAGCTTTGAACTCATTAATGCAGTGAAATTAGCAACATTGTTTTATCACAATTAGAATCTTGTAAGAAATATTCTTGAATGTGCCATTACAAGATGGCAGGACACTAAGGGGTGGGCATTACATGAGTGTTTTAAAATTATTCTTTACACAATTACGTATTTAAGATATTTCATAATACAAATTTAAAGGTCAGAGTATTCATTAATTTCCAAAATGCACTGAAAGGATATAGAAGCACGTTTCTGAGGGTAATTCCTGGACTAGGTTAAATGTGATAGCCCACAATTATGCTTTAAAATTTTTGGAATTAGATACCAAATTTAACAATGTAAACCATTTACATTTGAAAAATCCAAATTTCCAGTTTCACTTGAAACACTTGAAGAATGGGTAAAGTTGGGTCTAGATTATGGCATGGCAATGCTGGGTTAAATTGAATATTAAGACATACACTCTCAGCTGAGCAAGGTGGCTCATCCCTGTAATCCTAGCACTTCGGGAGGCTGAGGCGGGTGGACTGCCTGAGCTCAGGAGTTTGAGACCAGCCTGGACAACATGGTGAAACCCTATCTCTACTAAAATACAAAAAAATAGCTGGGGGAAATAAATGCACGTATACAAGAGCATGAGATACCACTGCCATAGGAATAAAATATTCCACATATTAATGAAGTTAAGGAAAGTAATCAAAGATGAACCAGACTTCTTTCCTAAAGTATTATTTTTTTAAAGAAAATTTACCCTGTTCATATTGTTACTCAAATTGACAGAATTCTGAGTTAATATAGTATAAAGCTACCATTTACTTCTGATTAAAATATGTCTGAAGACCAAGACAAATATGTAAACACAGTAATATCAAAAACTAACGTGGTAGTCAACCATTAACCAGAATCTGAGAAAATTTTCTTTTAACAATAACATCAGTGGAATTCAAACAAGAAATATAAGCTATCTAATGTATGGCCTTCAATGTCTGAAACAGAAGGATTGCACATACAGACCAATAAAAACTAGAAATCCTGTTTCTTAAAAGTCTAAATGTAAATTTGCCATATGACCCAGCCATTCCAATCTTAGGTACATACTCAAGAGAAATAAAAACGTATATCCACAAAGGACTTGCACAGTAATATTCCTAGCAGCATTGTTCATAATAACCAAAAGTTGGAAACAACCCAAAATTCCACCCACTGGTGAGTGAATAGATAAAATATATTTGCCCAATGGAATATTATTTGGCAATTTACAAAAGGAATGAACTACAGATACATGATATGGCACAGATGAACTTGAAAAACACTACGTTAAGTAAAAGAAGCCAAACCTAAGAGACCACATACAGTGTAATTTCATTTATATGAAATGTCTAGAAAAAGTAAATTCATAGATAAAAGAAGTAGATTAGTAATTGCCTGGAGGTAGTCAAAGGGAAGGAAGAAATAGGAATTAACAGTAAATGGGCATGAAGAATCTCACTACTATGGTAATGAAAATGTACTAAAACTGATTTATGGTCATTGTTGCACAACTTGGAAGTTTACTACAAAATCACTGAATTGTACCATTGGAAATGGATTAATTATATTACATGTAAAATATGATTCAACAAAGTTATTTAAAAAATCAATCAGGCAGCTAAAACTTCTGCATCCCAATCATATTTTCCCCAGTACATGCATAAGTATTGCACAGACAATACTGTAGCTCTCTGGTGGTTAAATATTCAAACAAGTAGGAATTAGGCAAGGAAAAAGAGCTAGGTGACTAGCTGTGCAATGAATCATGAGATATATTCTTTCCTTATCCAAACATTCAGGGGAAGAAACATAGGTAGAAAAGGCTTGGGAGCACCTATGTTGAGGTTTATTGTTTTTCATATATTAAAGGTAGTTAAAGAACAACTACAAACTTCTTCAAATATTTCTAAGATATGTCTCCCTCAGAGTCAGTGTACCTGAGTGCTGCAGTAGCAGCCTTTCCTACTTCAAACAGGCCAGAACTAGCTGAATGTTTACTATCATCAGTAATTGAGCTGGAATTGTGCACACAAGCTGTTCTATACCTTGGCTCTGAGAAGGGGCAACTAATAGCAAATGGATAGTGAGAGGAACTAAGAAAAAAAGCCACACAGTGAGTATCTAAAGCCAACATTGAATCTGTAAAGAATGTTTGACATTCAATGATGATATTTTCTAAGAGAAAGAAAAAGGAAAAAAGAAGATAAAATTGCATTGAGTCAAAACAAATCAATGAGGAAAGGATAGTCTTTTCGACAAACGGTGATGGGGCAATCCGAGATCCACATGCATAAAGATGAATTTAGACTCCCAACTCACTCTATACATGAAAATGACTCAAATTGGATTGTAGATCTGAATGTAAGAGCTAAATCCATGAAAGTCTTAGGAAAAGAAAAAACATTGAAGTGAATCTTCCTGTAGGTTAGGCAAAGATTTCTTAGATGTGACACCAAAAACATAAGTGATGAAACAAAAAAATACAAATTGGACTTGATCAAAATTGCAAACTTTTGCACTTCAAAAGACACTATTAAGAAACTAAAAAGACAAGCCTAAGAAGAAAACATTTTCAAATCATATATCTGATAAAAGACTTATATCCAAAATACAGATAGAGCTTAAATCAGAACTCAAAAATAAGTAGACAACCCAATTAAAAATAGGCTAAACATTGTGAATAGACATGGCACAAAATAAGATATATGAGTGCACAATAAGCAGATGAAAAGATACTCAACATCATTAGGGAAACAAATTAAAACCACAATGATGTATCATTTGATGCCCAGTGGACTAACAATAATAAAAAAGATATACAATCAGTACTGACAAGGGTGTGGATAAATTGGAATCCTCATCCATTGCTGGTGGGAATGTAAAATGGTGCAGCCCCTTTGGAAAATAGTTGGCAGTTTCTTTAAAAAGTTAAACACAAATTCACCATATGACCCCCAAATTCTAATCTTAGCTATCTACCCAAGAGAAATGAAAACATATATCCACACAAAAACTTGCATGTGTGTGTTTATAACAGCATTATTTATAAAATTAGAAAGTATCCACTGTCCAAAAACTGCTGAATGAATAAACAAAATGTGGTATATACATACAATTGAATATTATTTGGAAATAAAAAGAAATGAATTACTGATATACGCTACAGGGTGAACCTCAAAAACACTGGTCTAGGTGAAAGAAGCCAGATACAAAAGGTTACATATTTTATGATTGTAATTATATGAGATATTCAGAAAATAAAAGCTATAGATTCCAAAAATAGATTAGTGGCTGATTGGGGTTAGAGCTAAAAACAGAAGGTAACTGCAAATGGACATGAGGGATCTTTATGAAGTGATGGAAATGTCCTAAATTTGGGTTATGATGATGGTTGCATAACTGCATATTTACTAAAAACCATTAAATTGGCTGGGCGTGGTGGCTCACGCTTGTAATCCCAGCACTTTGGGAGGCCGAGGCGGGTGGATCACGAGGTCAGGAGATCGAGACCATGGTGAAACCCCGTCTCTACTAAAAATACAAAAAATTAGCCGGGCGTGGTGGCGGGCGCCTGTAGTCCCAGCTACTCGGAGAGGCTGAGGCAGGAGAATGGCGTGAACCTGGGAGGCGGAGCTTGCAGTGAGCCGAGATTGGGCCACTGCACTCCAGCCTGGGCGACAGAGCGAGACTCCGCCTCAAAAAAAAAAAAAAAACCATTAAATTGTAAAATTAAGTGAATTTATGGTATGTAAATCAAACTTCAAAGCTGTAAAAGTAAAATGCATCAGGATGATTTAAAAAGTCAGCTAAAAAAAGAAAAAAGATCCCCCAAGTATTTCTGAAAACTATTTGCTATGAGAAATAGAAGATAGCTTTAAAAATATTGTATTCTTAAAAAGATAACAAAGATGGCCTCTATGAACTAAAAGAAGGTCATAAGAGGAGATTAAGCTCTGAAGACTAGGAAGCTATCAGGAACAAGAAAACTCAAAAAGGTCTTTAAAATTCAACACAAGAATGAAATTTTGCACTGATGTCTTTAAGGAGCACAAATGACATCGCAGAAAATTGATTCAATAATACTGAAAACAAACTTGAAAATTATCTAAGGCCACAGAGGAAAAGGATTAAAAACCGAAAGGATGAGAAGGTAGTAAGGAATACAAAGCAAAGAAAATCCTAAGAAGAAAAAATGGAGCACATACGATTATCAAATCTATAATACAAGAAGGCTTTTCTGAAATAATGAATACACAAGTGTTAATTTTCAGAGTAAAAGGTCTGTATGTTCTGGACATGTTATAAACAAAGACCATCACCTAGATATGCCCAGGTGGTATTTCTGAACGGGGTATTCTTCTTTAGCTACCCAGATTCATGCTTGCTCCTTCTCTGCCCTGCTCTGTGCTCCAGGAGGCTGACTTCTGCAAACTTTACCAAGGCTTTCTTCCCATCAGTTGACTCCTCCTTGAGTTTGGCCAATAGAAGGCACTGGCAGGCACGCTGACAGATGGAAGGTGGGAGAAGAGATGGTTCAGAGTATTTCCCCTCACTTCCTTTCTTTTACAACACCACATTTTTAGGCAGAAGCTAAGTCCCCTTCAGGCGATAGATCCCACTGGGAGGACCCTACTCGACGGTTAGTTTTCACTGCCTCTATAATACTATTTCCTCAGCTACGTCTTCATTTCTTGGGGTGGTGATGGTTTCCAAGAGTAGCAAGTTTTTTCTGAATACCTTGTCAGCCCTGGTTTGTTCCCATAATCCTGCCCACACCACTGTGAGTAATAATCTCTTCTCATTTGAACCATCTTGGGTGAATTCTGTTTTCCCACTGGGGAACTCAGATTAATATAAATGATGAAGAAAAATATCCATAAATACGTAGAGAGAAAATAGTCTGACCTACAAAGGAATAAAAGTCAGGCTGATCTCTTACTTCTCCATTGCAAAATGAATGCCAGGGCTAATATATAATAAGACATATTTTTTTGACTCAATAATTTCATTCTGCCATTCCTGTGTGAAATCAACCAAAGGCTATTTTCAAAAATACAAAGGTTCAGAAAATATTTATAAGCTTTTTCCTGAAAAATAATGTCAAGTATTATCTAATCAATGAAAGATTAGTTAAAACTGTGATCTCAGAATTGTAGAAGTTGTGGTTTAAAATCGATAGCATTGAATTGTTTGAATATCTACAATTTTTTTAAATTTTTTTAACTTTTATTTTAAGTTCAGTTGTACATATGCAGGTTTGTTATATAGGTAAACTTGTGTCATGGGAGTTTGTTGTACAGATTATTTTATCACCCAGGTATTAAGCCTAGTGTCCATTAGTTATTTTTCCTGATCTCCTTCTCCCACCTTTCACCTTCCCACAGGCTTTAAAATGGAAAGTATATACTATAACAATGAAACATTTAGTAGTAACAATTTTATCTATAATCTCACATTAAATTAACAAAGAACAGGCTGTAGTGTAAGGAGTTAAACTAACTGAAAGAATTTTTTTTTTTTTTTTTTTTGAGAGGGAGTCTCACTCTGTTGCCAGGCCGGAGTGCAGTGGTGCGATCTCAGCTCACTGCAATCTCCACCTCCTGGGTTCAAGCAATTCTCCTGCCTCAGCCTCCCGAGTAGCTGGGATTACAGGTGCATGCCATTACACATGGCTAATTTTTTTGTATTTTTAGTAGAGACGGGGTTTCACCATGTTAGCCAGGATGGTCTTGATCTCCTGACCTCGTGATCTGCCCGCCTTGGCCTCCCAAAGTGTTGGGACTACAGGCGTGAGCCACTGCTCCCGGCCAAGAATTTTTTAAGTTTCATTTTTGATTTTGGCAATTGGGAAAACTGAGAATTGTACATGTATTACAGAATAAAATTAACACTAGTAGAATTAAAAATAGGATAACTACTTTCAGAATGACTCTAGAACATAATTATTCTAATTTAAACTTAGCCATACCGTTAAATGAATAAACCCAATAGCTACATTTTACTCTTGATAGATAATACTTTCCATATAACAGATATTCCTAAATACACACAGATGGATCACTTGATAAAGTTCTATGAAAATTTTTCTTTTCTTCATATGCAAAGAGGCAGTGGATACAACTACATACTAACATATTAGTTGCTCATTATGTACCTGAATAAATAAGCAATTGGTCTAATTATTTCTACTATTATTCAAGGTTCTTGGCTAATGTAATGGTAAGAAACTGTTACTTTGTGAAGGAAAAAAAAATTAACAGTTAATTGTATTAACCACTTACCCCCATGATTAATTGGCTACACAAATTTAAATAACTGAGCTAGCCAGCAGATCAATGTAGAATACTCTGCATTTTTAATTTTAAGTGCTTCTAAGTTGAATCATGCTGAATATAAATGCTCCAATTAAGTGAAATATGTAAGTATAAAATGGAAAATGTTAAGAAAGGCTAAATGACAACTTCAAATGTCATCTTCAAATGTCATTTACCATCTGGATAAAGATCAATTTAACTGACCCTGAAATGTAAAAATGGAATTAGGACAGAGGCATCAAATAAATAATTGTATTTCCATTCAAATTCAGTCAAGTCTAACTGAAATTTTAATTTGGAAAATACTTTCCAATATACAGTAAAATTGGACATTATATTTACTCAAAAGTAATATCACAAGTATTTGGAAACAAAAGAACTGAGTAAATTATAATTTAAGAAGCTAAAGATGAGCTCATATGACAGCAATCTTATCTTCTAAACCTCTTCTCTTGCCCAAACATTTATTGATAATTTTTATATGTATCACTGTGTGTGTAAGTGAATTAAATAGAAATATAATTCTTAAATTCAGAGAACATTAAATTTAGCTGTGCAGTCAATAAAAACTACAGTGCAAACTAAATCATCTTGTGCTTGACCACTTTTGATCAAAGAACAGTTCTTCTTTCTCTGCTACTCTGTTTCTTTTTAGGAAGCATATTTATCTAGCAGTAAGGTAGAAGAGAGATATTTAACAGGACAAATCAACATAGTCAGCACTGTTGCCCTGTTGATGAATGCAGTGGCAGGTAATGCAGCCGGATTATCTCCCTGTCCATCAAAACATTTGCAAATGTGAGCTAATGGATCCTGAAGCAGTAAGGACTAAATACAGGCCTAGTGGAAGAGGCAAAGGGTCAGATGGAAGAAGTTAGCATGACTTCATAATGAAGTGAGATTTAAAGGGGAATTTCAGAGAGTAATAGACATTCATGAAAAAATGGAAAGCAAAAGCATTTCAAAGTTCTGTAGAAAAAGTTGGAGTCCTAGATAGCTCTAAAATTTTATTCTGATGGACTTCAAAATTCTTTCTAGGAACTGGCTTAATCAGCTAACCTACAGCTACGTGATAATAATAACAATAACATCTGATATGGTACCATACAATTTATAAAGCACCTTCACATATGTTATCTCATGTTACCCTTGTGAATAGACTGGGTAGGAAAAATATTTATTTTCCTTTAAAAGGTGATTAAATTGAGTCAGCTATTACGTGACTTATCTGAAGTAACATAGCTATTACATTTGTAAAAAGTGAGATAGAATTGACAGACCTGAAAACATTTTTCTAGCCCTGTGTTTCTAGTTTTTGCTCCAAAGATTCCTTTTCTGTGAGATAAAATAGATTTTTCCCTACAGCCACCTTTGAAGTCTTCTCTCAGTGTTTACTCAAAACATTCTCTGATAGACCCTAAAGTATTATAGAGGATTATAGATTCTAGGAGTACTGAGGTTCCCTAAAGAGGGTAGGTTATTTGTGGGTCAGGAAGAACATGAAAGTGGCAGTGGAGGGGCAGCCTGAGTCCTTGCAGTGAGGCCACACAGCACTGATGACTGGAGACCACGTGTTGGAGGCAGACAGACGTGGGTGTGGGCCTGGCCTGCTAACTGGTGACATTAACCTCTCTGAGCCTTAGAGTCTTCATCTCTAAAATGAGGCTATTAACAACATAATTATACATAAACTATCTAGTTCAGCCACTGGCATGTAATTAGCACTCAACATTGGTGGCTACTGAGCCACTGCAGCCCTGGGGTAATTTTCCATATGTCTCCAGCCAAATTAGCTGCTAAATCCATTGTCTCAGACATTGAAGACATAAAGCAAATTTCAACGGATAGTCTTTGGGAGTGACAGGATCTGCAGTCTTCTCTCTTTCCTTAAACCCGCATTTTACATTTTTTTACCAAAGCACAAAGAAGTTAAACTGCAGAGCTGATGCCCAAGATGTCAGAGTTGTCTTCTTGTTCTTGGGTTCCTGTCCCCATTCCCTTTCTCAAGAATCCAGTGGCACCTTGTTTCAGGGAAGACCTGTTTCTGGGGGATAAATGGAATTTGAGAGATGCAAAGTAAAGTGCTAGAAGTTTCTAGAAGGTAGTAAGGTCTTGGGAGACCTCTATTTCTGGAAGTGGGTGAGGCTGGAGTTACCCATCTACTTCCTTTTCATCGTGTTTGCACTGCACTAATCACCATGGAAAGAGCCCTGGTTCACAGCCACTTTTTTTTTTTCTTTCTGCAAAATCTGACATGAAACACCTTGCTTAATTACCATTTATTCTCTTTTCGAAATTACTTGCTGTTTATCAACTTTGTGCCCTGTTCTCTTTTGGTTGTTGTGGACACAGTTAATAACATGGACTCAGTCTTAATAACATGGACTCAGTCTTTAGTCTCAAGGAGTTTACAGTCAGGAAACTGTTAACAGTTTCAGCAGGAAAAAGTTACATACAAATCAAGTAAAAAATAATTATTGTAATATTACAGAAGAAGGTAGTCTCATTGCCTATATGCTGGGTACTGAACTAGATGCTGAGGGTGCCACAGGGACCAACACAAGAGGGGCTCTTGTCCTCTTAGAACTCACAGTCTGGTTGGTCTTGTGAAGACTTCATGAGAAGTATTTGGTATAGTAATGTGTATGTGCAGCTATAGTCGAAGTACAACCTGTATGAGGCTGTCTTTCCTATTAGAAAATAATTAACTTGTGGGCAATGACTACCCACCTTGTGACATTATCTGTTATTCCTTATACATATTATATATATGCTTCATAAATAGTTGCTAAGTGAAAGTCAGGTCCAAGTTAATATGTTTTTATTTTTATGTAAAAGGCTGAGACAGAAATAAGATGTTATTTCTGCCACCACTGGGAGCAAGGCCATTCACAGGCAGCCAAGGGTGGCCATGGTAGGGGGAGTGGTGGAGAATAGTGTCGTTTATTACTGTCCCAAAACCTGAACGCACCACATGGACTATTTAAGTTAAAACTGTGCCCTGAGAATCTCTTAAGGAAGGGATTGAGTTAATTGAGGTCTTTTCTGCATGAGGTTGATGTCTGTCACACACAGAAAGGCCAAGTAATCTCAAAAATTTTTTTATTATGCTCTTGAAAACATAAAGACTTGCAACTTTAAAAAACATCAGAGAAGTCATAGGGAATAAAAATAAATTTCAATAATAACAAAATACAAACATTTGGATGTTTAGCTGAGGATCAGTGCTGGTTACTGGCCACATTCTGTGGTGAGAGCCTGGCAGCCTTCCAGGGGCAGGAAGCAGGGGCAGATTTCATTCTAAGAATCATATGGTTAAAAACCCCACCTCAAGACTTTCTGCAGAAATTAGAATGTTTAGGGGCCATCATTCAACACCCTGGTTTATTTACTGGAATAGATGATGAATTCTTTTGTTACCACATGGTCTTTGTAGCTTCCTAGAGTGTAGAGCCAAGGCCACATCAAAAGGCATGGCTGGATTATTAGGGAGGTTCAACTTGTACTCATTCCCACATATCAGGTCTTCAGTTGTAATTTCTACAGCGCTGACACAGGCGCTGAATGCTGAGTAGCAACAGAGAGATAACTGTGGGTCTTACTTCCTGTGTTAAAAATGGAATCAACCTAAATGCCTATCAGTTATAGACTGGATAAAGAAAAATGTGGTACCTGTACACCATGGAATACTATGCAGCCATAAAAAGAAACAGATCACATCCTTTGCAGGGACATGAATGGAGCTGGAGGCCGTTATCCTTAGCAAACTAACACAGGAACAGAAAACCAAATACTGCGTGTTCTCACTTACAAGTGGGCGCTAAATGATGAGAATACCTTGACACATGGAGGGGAACAACACTTATTGGGGTTTTTCAGAGGATGGAGGGTGGGAGGAGGGAGAGGATTCAGGAAAAATAATTAATGGGCACTAGGCTTAATACCTGAGTGATGAAATAATCTGTACAACAAACCTCCATGACACAAGTTTACCTATGTAACAAACTTACACTTGTACCCCTAAACTTAAAAGTTAAAAAACAAAAAAAGACACATGTTCCTCAAATGTCCATTTTTTTAAATTAAAAAATATGTATCTGGAAAAAAACTTTCAGTAGGGACCTTCAGTGGGTGCAAACTTGGAGTTTAATACAACGCTTTGCCATCTATATCTTTATATCCTCTGTGTTATCTACATGGCCACACTACACCAGGCATTCAAGAAATAGCTGTTAACTGACTATATGAAAAACTAATTATAGTGTTTAAATAGTAGTAATGAAACTGAATTTTATACCTATGAAACTTTCAGGGAGAACAGAGACGGATAACTGACAAAGTAGAAAATGATATATTTATAGGAAGCTTCAGGAGCACTCAGTTTAATTTCTGCATTTACATATTAAAAACTGAGGCCTATAAATTTTAAGTTATTTGCTCAAGGTCATAGGGAAAGACAGATGAGGTCTCAAAGCTAGTTTCTAGACTCCATTATATGTGTACTTTCTAACAATCACACTCAAATTCATGGCTAATGAAAAAATGACTATTATCTTTTCTGTAAAATTTTAACTCATAATTTGTTGATTCCATAGAAAAGACCTGTCAAGTATTTAGAAGACTCATTTATCCATGATGGTTGCATGTAGAGTCTGTGTATAACTGCAACTTTTTGTTGTACTATATTGATTTTCTTCATGATTGCCCCAGAGGCCTCACATAAAACTCAGTGTTGCTTCTGTATCTGGTCACAGCTAGGAAATGATTTCTTTCAATATTTGGTCCCCAGCCTTGAGTGATACTAAACTCAGAGCTGTTTCATAAAAATGTACATCCCTTGGATTAAGTTTTTCTTCATCTTCCCAGCGTTTTTACCTAATTTTAAAACCCTTATTTCAATAGTTTTATGGCTTTATTGTGAACCATTTCAAATCCCCCGCCCCCGTCTTTATTTATTTATTTTGTTTGATACGGAGACTCTCTCTGTCGCTCAGGCTGGAGTGCAGCGGCGATCTTGGCTCACTGCAAGCTCCGCCTCTCGGGTTCATGCCATTCTCCTGCCTCAGCCTCCTGAGTAGCTGGGACTACAGGCGCTCACCACCACGCCCGGCTAATTTTTTGTATTTTTAGTAGAGACAGAGGTTTCACCGTGTTAGCCAGGATGGTCTCGATCTCCTGACATCATGATCCACCCACTTCGGCCTCCCAAAGTGCTGAGATTACAGGCATGAGCCACCACGCCCGGCCTCAAATCCCCTTTTAAGGTAGGTTGGATACAGAAGTCAGAGAAGTAAACAACACTTCAGTAACTATATAAGTAATATACTTCCATGGAGATACTTAACATGGATAAATTGCTAATCTCACAGAGGTGGGTCACTCAAAGTTCAGCCTTGAGCCCTTGGACCAAGTTAAACTGGCCTCAAAGAGTTCAGGGTTGGAGACTTAACTCTTATGCAAAAATTTAAATATACATGTATTAAACAATTTTAAGGAAGCCCATTACGTTGCACATATCAAAATTAATAGATATTTTAGATGGGAACTGGAAATGTACTCAATAGGAGATGCTTAATCAGGTAAAAACCTGTATTTGTTCAGCACTTTACAGTTTCAATAATATGAAGTGCAAAATATCAGCCAAGAAAGGAACTGGAATCTGATCAACAACGTGGGGGTGTGTCATGCTGTCCTGTATTTTTATGTAAATAAGAAATTTGAAATTTATAATAAAAGCTCATTATATTGCACAAAAATAATCCACCAATTTCTGATCTGTGTACTACTTTGCTTCTAATGGGGGCTTGGCATCTGGGTAAAAGAGTCATTTACATGTAACTGAATATTAAAGATCACTTCAGAGTACATGGAACTGTATATCTAATTTCATTTAAAAATCCAATAAAATTTATAATGCCTACATAAATACATCTTTAAAAATGCATTCATAGGCCGAGGTGGGCAGATCACAAGGTCAGGAGATTGAGACCATCCTGGCTACCACAGTGAAACCCTGTCTCTACTAAAAATACAAAAAATTAGCCGGGCGTGGCGGCGTGTGCCTGTAGTCCCAGCTGCTGGGGAGGCTGAGGCAGGAGAATGGCATGAACCCGGGAGGTAGAGCTTGCAGTGAGCCGAGATCGCGCCACTGCACTCCAGCCTGGGCGACAGAGCAATACTACGTCTCAAAAAAAAAAAAAAAAAGAAAAAAAATGCATTCATAACACATGGCAACTTCCTGGAAGAAAAGCTTTTCTATGCTTACCTGACACACTCTTCCTTTTTTTAAATTTAGTCTCTTATTCCTGCCCATGTTATTCAACAAACTATTGGCTCTGAGAAGATATGACTAAAATAATAATGTTTAATTGATGCATCTAAATATATGTGTGGCCATTTCATTTTAAAATATCAATGACTACTGTTTTATTTTAAAATGTTAAGTAAACTACCAGAACCGGGGAAAATATTTGCAAGAAATGTCCCATTAAACTGTCTCTTGGAATGCTTCTTTGCTGATTTATCACTAAACATTTCTTTTTCACATTTTATTATTCAGGTAAACATTCCCTATTAGAACCAAGTGTAGCTATGATCAGTTCTTTATTTTATATAAGAAAATAAATAGGTAATTCTGAATATATAGTACAGAATTTGCCTATTAAAATGTTCCATTTGTAAAGAGAATCTGGGTATACAGATATACTCTCTAGGGACTCTATAAAACAAGAAAAACAGAGACGCTGTTAAAATTTATAGTACTAATTATTTTTGTGTTCTAGAATGAAAGTTCATTGTAATAGATAAGATCTATTATACCAAGTGCACAAAAAATAAAAGTCCAAGATAGATGGTGCTATTTCAGTAGGCCAGTTAAGAACCCTTTGGAGCAAAGACTGGGAAAAGTTAAGAAAATTATTTTCTTTTAAGAATCTTGTGCATGCGTGAGGTATGAGACAATATAAGGAGTACAGATTCTGAAAAGAAAAAAGATCTGATAAACAGTTCTCATGATCGTCATCTTACTCTTTTTCTTTGCTCCTGTGTTGGTGAATTCTTTGCTCAAATGTCTCTTATCAACACTTCAACAAGCACCAGACCTTAAAAGTGACACCAGATGACCCTTCTTCTCTTGATGATTACAAGGAGTTTCAAAGCTTTGAAAATAAAGTTCACTGCTACAGCAGCAGAACCTCATGACAGACAGTGATCCTCAATTTAACCGGAGCAAAAACTCACCTCTCACAGAGGATGCATTGTCCAAAGCCTCCTCCACAACCTCACTTTATCCTATTTGTGTATGAACCCATTCTGGCGTTCAAAGAGCTAGTTGTTGTTTACATGACATAACTTTAATTAAAAACCTCTGTCTCTTTGATCATTTGCAATGTTGAAAGATAGAATGCCATTTTCTACAGTTTACAGAAAGGTAAAGGCGTTCTTCTACAGCAAGAAAGCATAGTGCTGGTAGCAATCAATGTTTTATAATTGGGATGAAAATGCTATTAAGATTCGAAGGCAGCATTCGAAGAGGTCCCTCTTGTTTGCAGTTGGTCAAACATCAGCTATTTCAATACAAGCAATGAGATGCAATAGATGCAGCTAATTACCTCCATCCTGCCTCTACTCAATTCTTCTTACTCCCAGGTGCCTACTCCATCCTCTCAGGGGGAGAAGATAGACAGATAGATGTGAGGAGGTGCACAAGACCTTGTGCAGCCACCAGTCCTGAGAGCAACTGGTCAATATCCTTGAAGCTAATTAAATTTTTAGCAAACAGTTCTAAACTGTAGCAGATGGTCTATTGGTCCCAGTGGTGCTGTTCAACATCTATATGACTCCATATAAAGATCTAAAATCTTGGAATTGGAAGATTGCTTCTCTCAAGTATATTCTATGATTTTTTAACTTTATAACTAGTGTCTTTTCTCTTAATGGAGAGCTTGGTCTGGTTCTACTTTTCTCCTTTAAAAGAATGACACAAAGGGATGACAATTCATCACCCACCAAATTAACCAAGTTGGTTAACACTCACCAAGGGCTTGAATATGTTTTCATTTTACAACCAGTGAAGCAGGGGGTTAACTGAAGTTTTTGCAAGTCATCCAAGGAGTAACTTACAACCCTTATCCACAGAGTAATTGCAGCTCAGTTTTAATATTTACCGTCTTAGAGCATCATAAAATTACCATTGCAAAAATCTTATCTGAATGAAACATTTCTGATTTCTAAACATATTGTTAAACTACTTTTTCTATTTCTGACATTTTTCTGAACACTATGAAGGTCAACCTCAAATGGATAATTATAGAGCACCCCTACCAGAATATTATTTGGTTTTCCTTTATTATATTTAGTATCCTCCAGATCTTTATCTTCCACTCTTTCTCCCTTCCTGTTTTTTCTATTTCTGTTCCCCACCACCTTCCATCTTCTCAAATCATGAATGCCATTTTCCTAATAAAAGATTACTTTAAAGGCTGATGTTCTCCATATATACTCCTAAATTATTTTTACTTTTATTGTTGTATTCCCTAATCAGGCATTGACATTTGGTTTTTTATAAGTCCAAGAATTAAATTGCCTCTTTGGTATGAATATATATACCCACACTGCTTGGTGCTGGAACAGCATTCTCCCAACCCAGAATTAGAGCCCTGAAGGAGGAAATAGTCACAGGGAAGAGTGTGAGCAAAAGAATGAAGGAAATGCATCTTTACAATCTCCTGAGGACAGTCCCAAGCTCTACCCTTTCCTCCTGGTGGCCAGATTATTTTGGCTTTTATTTTAAGATGGGAGAGGTCCCATCGTTCTGGCTAATGGATAGACAGTCTATGCATATCTTCCCCTTTAATGGAAATAAAATGAAAATCAGAAAGCTCTTATGCCATTCTTAAGTACAATTTTTCAGGTATCCACTTAAAACATTCACATGACACCAAATTACAAGGCATTTCTTTTTTATCTCTGGTAATCAAGTGAAGTTTGTTTGTACTTGAATGTTTACAATTTAAAACATTCAAGGAATATGAGAGAGCACAAGTAACGTATGAATAGGGAATGGAGCCTATGAGAGTGACAATGAACTTTCTCTTTGCTTGCTCACAGGAAGCTATTAGATTGTTGCTGCTGTGGGTTGAATTCTGTTCTCTCCTTCTACCCTCCCTGTCAAATTCATATATTGAAGTTCTAACCCCCAGTTGCTCAGGATGAAATCTCATTTGGAGACAGAGGTATTTACAGAGGTAATGAAATTAAAATGAGGGTCGGCTGTGATGGCTCATGCCTGTAATCCCAGCTCTTAGGGAGGCAGAGGTGGGAGAATAGCTTGAGCCCAGGCAGGTCAAATGAGGTCCTTAGGGAAGACCCTAATCTAATATCACTGATATCCTTACAAAAAGGGGAAGTCTGGAAACAGAGCTACAGGGAGAATGCCATGTGACCATGAAGATGGCCATCTACAAGCCATAGAGGGAGGCCTGGAACATATCCTGCCTTCACAGCCCTCAGAAAGAACCAGCCCTACTAACACCGTGATTCCGGACTTCTAGACTGCAGAACTGTGAGACAATACATTTTTTTGCTGTTTAAGCCACCCAGTTTTTGGTATTTTGTTACAGCTACTCTAGAGAACTAATACAGTTACCTACTTTACTTTTTTTTCTATAAATGAAAGTCAATTTTTGACATACCTTCAACTGTACATTATTGTTGAAGAAATATATACTTATATCTACATTAATTTCATATTTGATCTCTTAACTTTAGGGAAAAAATCTTTGCCATTCCTTAAATGGCAATGTTCTGAATTTCACGAGAAAAGTCTTACATACCAGAAAAAGATGTTGAGAATCATCAAAAACAACCTTTCAGTGTAGAACTGGATAAAAGTAGACAAGTACAAGTTACAGGCCTTTTAAAGTCACCCAGTTACTGGTGAAAATAGATCACACAGCTCCCTGTCTCCATATTTTTCTACTATAGCACAGAGCGACTCCTAGCTGGTAGCCAAGAATTTCATATCATTAAAATATTTTTTACTATTTTCTTATGCTAAAAATGTTTAAATTCAGGATAATATAAGTAAACAGGTCACAAAAAATAGTTTACTCCACTGAAACTGTATTCTGCAAAGTCCTAATCAGACTGTTGATATTTGCACTGTTATTTGCACTATATTTTTGTAACATTTTGAGATAAGCACAGCAATGACAGGTGGGTCAATACCTCAGTCTGTGGAAAGATTAGAATTTTCTTTAGAATTCTGCTTATCCAAGCAGAGGAAATTTTTCAGAAGACAACTTGTGCATTTGCTATTTCTCAATGGTAGTTTTCACAAGTTGCATTGTACATGTTCAGGTAGCTATCAAAGAAAAGTATAATTTAATTCTAATTAAATTGTTATTTATCTTAAAGCTAATCATTTCTTTTTTTTTTTTTTTTTTTTTTTTTTTTGAGACAGAGTCTCGCTGTCACCCAGGCTGGAGTGCAGTGGCACGATCTCGGCTCACTGCAGGCTCCGCCCCCCGGGGTTCATGCCATTCTCCTGCCTCCGCCTCCCGAGTAGCTGGGACTACAGGCACCCACCACCTTGCCCAGCTAATTTTTTGTATTTTTAGTAGAGACGGGCTTTCACTGTGTTAGCCAGGATGGTCTCGATCTCCTGACCTCGTGATCTGCCCGCCTCAGCCTCCCAAAGTGCTAGGATTACAGGCGTGAGCCACCACGCCCAGCCGCTAATCATTTCTTGATAGATGTTTCTGTCTCTTTTCTCCTCCATTTCTTTATCTTGATTCTGTTCTTTTAGAAGACTCATGGTAAATACATTTGGAATCTTCAAATAGCTGACATGAAGGAGAACTTTGACTCTTCTACCCTAAAGGGTATAACTCAGATGAGCTGGCTCAAGTTGCAATTAAATACATATCATGAAAAAAAAAGGAAAATCTTTAAACAGAGCTATGATATGATACAATTGGCTGCTGTGAAAGATCTTCAGGGATAGTCACTGGTGATATTCTAAGCATTAGAACGTTGTGGGAAAGGCTGGCTTTGCTATAGAGAGACTTCAAGCAAGGAATGAATTAGATCAAATGGACCTTAGAGTCTTTTCCATCCTAAAAATTCATGGTTCCATGAACTCAATAGTAAGTAATCTCATGGGGCTAATTATTCCCCTATACTATCACAAGGCTCATTCCTTCACACTTTTGACACTCTTTGCATTTAGTATGCTGTGGCATTTATTTAATTAACATACATTTAGAAGACACAGAGATGAAACACAGAGATCAGTCAAAGCTCGTTCATGTCGAGTTAGATACTGTGTTTAGGTCAGAATCTTTTGTTGCTACTCATTTATTAGTATGAAATCATGTATTTTTTACTATTTGGGTAAGAGTAAAAAATTGTCCTGCAATCATAAAAGAAATTTTTTAACAGTCATATTAGTCCTTGGGATTCTTTTTTAAAGGGCTAAAAATACATAGTACACCATGAAATAATCAAATACTAACCTCTTTCATTTTTTCCAGTTCATTCTGTAAAGCTTGCTTTGCAATTTCAACTTCTATGAGCTGTTGCCTCAGTTTCTCATTTTCATCTTCTGTTGTTGTTCTCTTTTCTTCCACATTTTCTAATTCATGGTGAAGTCTCACAGATACATCCTTTGCAACCTGAATTAAGGTGTTTGTAACAATAAAATATAATTAATGACAATATAATAAGGGCTAAAATTGTATTCCTATTGAAAGCATTAAAACCCAATATTTATATGGCGTTTACCATGTGCCAGGCATTATTCCACAAACTATACATATAAGCCATTCACATATATCAATCATTTAACCCTACAAAAATCCCATGAGATAGGTACTATTATTACTTCTATTTTGTAGATGAGGAAACTGAGTCTCAGAGAGGTCAAGGTCACACAGCTAATGAGTAGACACTGCTGGGCTAAGAGGCCTGGCAATCTGGCTCTAAATTTTGTTCCCTTAACTTCTGCACTACTCTATGGTAACAAATGTTCTATTGCATTTTATCACATGTAGAGAAATTTCACAAATCTCCTTTACTTCAACAAAACTATGAGGTAGATGTTTCCATTATAATCTATGTTAAAGAATGAAAAATTGAAGTTTTTACAAGTAGTGGGTTGGGCTTGAATTTCAATCTTATAACTAGAATTCCAGTTGCTTAATCTTAGAAAAGTTTTAGTCCTTGAGATTATTATTTTTTGAATGACTGCATTTTTGCCTCATATTTTGAGATTATCCTGGAAATTCTAGGGTTTGGAGGAAAAGTGGAGCAGTCTGGTATAGAGGCTTAGGACACAGGTTGTGATTTGGGACTGAGTGGAGAGTGAGTCTGGCACCTATTAGCTGTTTTCCAGGCCTGGGCACTTAACCTCTGTAAAAGGTGTAGCTTCTGCACCTGTAAACTGGTGCCTTAATAATCCCTACATTGTAGGATTATTTTTCCCTTGAGAATTAAATGAAATAATAATGTATGTAACAGTGTTTGCCACAGTGCTTAGCACATACTAAGCACTCAATAAATGTTGAGAAAAAAAGTAATACGTCTTTCATAAAATGTTTACACATAGCTTTCTTTAAAACAAAGATTACACGTGATCTTTAAATCCTAATGAAGTTAATGCAATGAACAGTATACTTATTTGGTTGTGCAAGGAGATTAAGTTAATATCTAGTTTGCATTGTCAATGAATCTGCCTACAGTCAAACTGAACTGGAGACCACACCTGTCTAGAAAATGCACTTCAAGGTTGAGATTTTTCCACTGGAAGAAATTCTGAAGGAACAATTGCATTTTTAAAAAAATGAGATTATTTCATTTACCTCACACCAAACAGGCTGCAAGTTGGTTAGCTGGTTTTTGGTTTTTTTTGTTTGTTTGTTTGTTTGTTTTCCTCGGAGTCACCTAAGTGGCAAGTGCAGAAAGGAAGAAGTCCTGGAAGAAGGAGGTGGAGTGGACACTTGCTGAAAGAAATCTTAACTCTAGTATCTTCCCAGTGCAGTTCCTATTTTGGGTTTCAACTCCCCCAGAGGAGTCCTTTCAGTGCAGCTCCTGACTGCCGGATTCCACCGGCCTTCTCTCAGTAGACAGACTGAAGGGCAGATCAAAGGCTAGAGCCTGCGCTCTGCCACGCCCTTGCTTCTGCCCAGAAGGGAGCCTTCTACTCATCACCTCTTGAAGAGCCACCGTTGCTCCCAGGAGAGCACACTTAGCTCGTTTGCTGCCAGGCCCTCCACACACTCTGCACTCTTTAGAGCCACCTGCCAGTTCTCTCCCTTCTGAGACCCTTGTATTTTGTGGTTAGCGCTACGAAACTGTATCCCTAAGGCTCCTTGCCAGTCGCCACTGAAGACTTCTCAGCCTAAAGAGCCCTTGGCCAAAGTCCCCACCCGCCGCCCCTGCCGCGCGCCATTGAGCCCCCGCGCCGCAGACCTTGAGGTCCTGCTCCAGGCTGCGCAACAGCTCCCCGTCGATTTCCCCGGTCTGGGCGTAGCGGAGCCTTTTGCGCTCGGCTTTGCGGAGGCGGTACTGCAGGATCCGGCAGTTTTTGTTGGCTCTCTCCAACTCGTGGCGCATTTCCTGCAGTTGACAGGCATCCTCCTCGAAGAAAGTGTCCCTCATCTCGTCCATCTCGGTTCTCAGCTCATCGATCTCGTTCTGAGACGGTGACAGGCCGCGTGTCAAAATCAAACTCGCTTCCAGCCCTTCCGACACACACCGTGCACACCCCATTCCAATTCCAAATTCTCAGCTTTAATTGCCCTCTCTCCACGAGACAGGAGTGACAAGGAGCTGAGTATAGAAGAGGAAACTGGGGAAAAAAGGCCCACTTTAGGCCCTCTCTCATTCTCTTACTCTACCTCTCTCCAGGAAGAAGTGTGACAAACCATTATAATTAGAGAAACGGAGGCCCAGATTTGAATTTAAATGAAAACCTCGCGTTACTGAGAGCAGATTCAAATTCAGACAAGGCCTAGGAAACCCCCTCCCTCCTTTCTTGTTCTCCTCCCTCTTCAAGGCTCCCTAACAGGTTAGCAGCCTCTCATCCCCGCCGGGAAACGCCCTAATCCTCCCAGGCCCACTCTTCCCATCCCCCAGCAGGGTCCTCCCACCCTCCTCACCTTGAGAGTCTCGTTTTCCTCTCGCAGCTTCTCCATCTCCTCCTGCATTTCTTCCTGCTCTTGGAGCTGCTGCGGGTGCGGCTGCGACGAAGGGGGCGCTGCCGCCTGCATGCCCCCGCCGCTCGCGCTGCCCTCTGCGCTCTGCTGGGGGCCCTCCGCCGCCGCCGCCATTGGGGAGGCGGAGGGGACGGCCAGGGTCTCGCAAATGGCAGGGGGGCCAGAGACCGGGGAGCTGCGGCTACTGCTGCCGCCGCCGTTCTTAGTGTGCATCTGAGCCGCGGCCGCCGCCGCTGCCGCCCGCTCCTTCTTGAGATGGAACTGGATGAGCTCAGACTGCAGACATCCTTCCTTCCAGTAGCTCCCTCCACCACCGCTGCCGCCCCCCGCAACGCCGCTTCCGGAGTTTCTGCTGCCGGGTCCTGGGGTTTTGCCCGCAGAAGAGGAGGATGGAGAAGGGGAGGCCCCCTCCCCGCCGCTGCCGCCCCTCTGCTGAGCGCGTACGCCTTTCCCTCGCCAGCCCCTGGGCGGCGGCGGCTGCGGAGCGCCCCCCTCCCTTTCCCCGGAGCCGCCGCCGGCTCCTCCTCCTTCCCCGCCCCCTCCTCCCCCTTCTCCGAGTGGAGGAGGTTCCCCGAGTTTCGAGGGCACGGACTCTAGCTCCCGAGGCGGCTCCTCGGGCGGTCCGGGCCTCCTGCCGCCCAAAGCGGCCAGGGTCGCGGCGGGGGCCGCTTCAGCACCAGCCACGGGCTGGACAGCTCCCGGAGCGGCCCCTTTGGGCGCCAGGGGCGTCGCCTTCTCGGCCCCACCTCCGCCTCCTCGGACGCTGGCGGGCGGCCCCGTGCGGCTCCCGGTCTTGTTACCCTGCTGTTGCTGCTGCTGCAGCTGCTGCTGCCGAACAGAATTGAGTTTAGTGCCGGCCCCCACTGGGGACCGGGTGGCCGGGATTGTCTGTCGCAGCGAACTGTCCCTCGGTCTAGCGGGTGACTGAGCTCGCTGCTGCTTTCTGCTGCTGCCCTCCGGGTGCAGACGAGCCTCAGTGGCTGCAGCGGCGGGAGAAGCTGCTGCTGTGGCAGGGGCAGCGCCCCCGGTTGGTGGCTGACTCATGGCTAAGAAGAACCTACCAGATGCGATTTGGAAGAGCCCATTACTAGATCATCCTCTTCCGTCTTCACCGCCGCCAACCTTCCTTCCTAAGCTGGGACAGAAACAAAAGGAGAGAAGAACACAGCATGTCTGCGTTTTTGCAGAGCAAAGGGTGATATTATTCTACAAGAGACGTCCTCAAAAAATGACGAGATTTGGAAGACGCTTAATAGAAGCTTTGACTTTAGGAATAGGATGCACGGCTGTCTTTAGGAATAGGATGGAGGGCTGTGAATTCTCATTTTGCCCAGGGTGGCGCTGTCTCCATCTCACCCCACCTCAGCAAAATGACGGATCTGAAAGCAACTGAACCTTACATTCTCATGGTAGCAGCCTTTGGAAAGGGTGAGATACAGAGTCAGACAGGAATTGATGGGAAGGGAGATATAGAAAGAAAAGAGGATAAAGTGGAAAAGAAGCTTCAGAAAGAAAAGATGTCCATATATTAGAGTTGTCAACTCTCTGCTTTTACAACTTTGGCTTTTCTCACCATCAAATCCATATGTAAAGCCTAGTTTAGTGGAGAAAGTTTTTATTTAATTAGTATTCCCAAGTTCAATTGGAGGAAAAGGGTTATGATGTAGGGCTCCTAGAGAAAATTTTCTATTGATAAATGACACTTCCCCCAGGCAGCTCCGACCCTTAATGTTGTTTTTGGGAAAATGCACCCAACTTCCTTTATAATAGAACTAAAAGAAAATATAAATAATGAATGCCTTTAAATCAATCTCAGTTTCAAGAAAATAATAGCATTAAGAATTGCCTATATGGGTTAGTTATTAGCAACCCCAAAACGTATTTTTTCCCTTTTGGGAAATAATTTATAAAATACATTTGGAAAAGTTGTGGTCAGTTCTGCAGTTTCCTAAGTTTCTGGTGATGAATTTTCCTATGCTTACCCAATTTTGTAGTCTTAGGAATCACTTTAGTTTGAAGTGTAATTGCTAGATAGAAAATATTTTCATTCTTAGCCATCTTCTTACATCTCATATCATAAGCAAAAGTTGTACTTTTTAAAGTGCCCATTTTCTCCTATGTAGCAATTCTGAGACAGAACCCAGAAGGCTGGTGCATCTTCCCTCATGGTGGTAAGATCAATTTCCAGTATGTATATTTCCAAGATAAATCCGTCACTAGCTTCTTTAATCTGAAAAATAGCAAGCTACTGCCTCATGGGTTCCTCTCCCTAGGGATCCAGGCAGCTAGTCAATTAGTTGCCTTTTCCTTAAAATTATTTCTGTCTAAAGCACTGAAAGGGGCATGACTAGGCATAAATTTCTGCTTTAAAAATATTCGTCCTATACAGAGAGGAGATTACTTTACTGCCAGTTATTTTACTTGCATTATTCTTGTTAACATCTATTGTTAGCATCACAACTTAGCATGCAGTAATTCCTCATTTTATAAAGAAATATTACCGAAGGTTTCCTAATCCACCTCCCTTTCTGTTTCTGGCACCTCCTTCCAACTCACTTTGAAATATAAAGGTGAACAAAGAAGACAACAGGGGAAAACTGCCCACCAACTCGTTTTCTACATCTTCTCTCCCAGCCACGATACTACTAGAATATCTGGCCTAGTTTATCATCATGGGTGGCACTAACATGGGCTATCTAACTAACTTATATTGCCAATGCAAACTTATTTTTATTTTTAATCAGGCAGAATAATTCCAGAGCTGAGAAGCCAATGTTTAAACTCAGCCCCCAGACAGCATTAACCCAGGCGAAAGCTTGTGTTCCAGTAACTGGGCTCCATAATCAAAGGTATCCGGCTGCTGTCACGTGGTTCCCACAAAGTGACAAGATGCTGCATCTCTTCAAGGCTTTCCCGGTGAAAATTATCACCCAACCAACCCCGGCACGGCTTAGACCAACACTTTTAATCTCAAGTTTTATCCACCTGCTAACCCACCCCATCATTCATCCCCAACCCTTTAGAAATCCAGAACTTGCTCACTTCTCAGCAGAGGCGAGGTTTCCAAGTAGTTGAACAAATCAACAGCACTTTCCTTCTGATATTCCCGGGATCTCAGGGTTTATTATTGTGCCTTTCTGCGCCGAGGAAAGTTCAACTTCGTATTATTGTATGCGACTTTCCGGCTGAGCATGACTTTGGGTTCGCTCGCCGCAGTTCCACACCCACTCGATTTCTCCAAACAATGGCGGTAACGTCAAGATTCAGCTGCCCCCAGAGCCGGTGACTTCCCGACGGTCCGCGGCTGGGCTGGAGCTGCAGCTCTCAGCAGGCTAACACGCGAGGTACCAAGCTGGGGCACACGCTTCCCAGGAAGTGCAGAGATATTCATGAGCTGACCTCACCGAACTGGGCAGGAGAGAGGGCGGGATTGCAAGGGACGATAGGGTAGAAATAACCAAAGAGAGGTTACTTTCAAGAGGAAAGAGAAGAAGGCGGGGAGGGGGACGGGGAACGGGGGTGGGGAGTGGCGGGATAAAGAGACAAAAAGGCCAGAGCCACGCCCGAGATGGAAGATTGACAGCAGCGCTCAAACTCCTTGCTCTATTCTCTTATCCCGTACTTGGCAGAGGATTCCAAAACCGCTCGAACACGGATGCACTGGTTTCCTGCAAAGCTTTGTCCTGGGTTCGGTCAATCTCCATCAATTATTTACTTGAGCTTCTTTTCCAAGGAGGCGGACTCGAACAGCCTTCCGGGCGTGACTAACATCTCCTGATGCAGCTGGCGGGCGGCTGCCGGGAGTTCTCTTTGTTCACTCACTTTAATTCTCAGTCGAGCTCTCCACGCGGTGCTCCCTCCCCACCCCCAGCCCGGGCGGAGTCATCAGATGTCGTTTCCACGAATAGATAATGGTTGCCATGATGGGACCCACCGTCCCACAGACAAAGGGTTCTTGCGAAGCGACGACTAATTTAGTGCAAACCGAAATAAATATCGGCCCACAGAGATCCTTTACAGAACGGTTTGCCCTCAGTACATTTTCCTGTTTTCTATTGAGTGCCGGTTTCTACCGTGAAAATAAGGAGTAATTGCTGGGATCCATAATCTTTATAGTAGTGCATGCGAACAATAACAGAAACCAGGAAGAATATATTATATCAGCCTAAAAGGGAATTCATTTAAAAAGAAGAGTTTAGAATATACATGTCTTTACAATTTACACTAACCCATACTGTTTCACAGTAATAATATTTTTAAAAATTAAGTGGAATTTTCTCTTTTTCTTTTCAGTCTCTTCTTTGAGTGGGGGGCGGGGGTCATGGGAGCCTCCCTTCTACCTCTAAGAATTCCTTTGTGAGCTTGAATATGAGAATAAAAGTAAGCATTGCTTTTGAAAGGGCATTTTAAAATTTAATTTGTCTTCCATTTATATGGTGATTTTGTAAGTAAAAGGAAGAAGATATCTTGAAATAATAGTAACTTTTTGTGCTAACATGAATTTTAGCTTAAGAGATTCAATTTTCTAAGTGCTGATCTTGCATTAAAAGTGAAATAAAAACAACTTAGGAGTAGTTTGCATAAAAGCAATTATTACAGCAAAATAAAAACATGCTCAAGCTCTGGTGATTCTTATCTTTAGAGACATATAAAACAAATATGATACCACGATAAAATCATTCATGTTCCAAAATAGGTATTAAAAGCCAATTTTGAGCCTGGCACTGTCCAAGGTGCTGGGATGCAAAGCTGAATCAAGAAATTGTCCCTGTACTAGGGACACTCAAGCATACTGGTGAAAACTGAGATAATTTCCTTATTTTCTTTCAAATGCCTTTGGGAAGAGGAAAAGTGACATCTGTGACATTTATAATAAAAAGCTCACACCTCGACTAGCATACCAAAAATAAAGGAAAAAAAAAAAAGCAAGTGA
Source organism: Symphalangus syndactylus (assembly GCF_028878055.3). Lineage (NCBI taxonomy): Eukaryota > Metazoa > Chordata > Mammalia > Primates > Hylobatidae > Symphalangus > Symphalangus syndactylus. The sequence goes on from NC_072424.2 coordinate 105,314,328, forward strand.
AAATGTAATCACAAGTTAGTTTGAATTTATATTAGGCAATTTCTTATTATGTAACCAAACTTGAGATGTAATATCCTTAAGAAATATCAAGATGCACATGTCTCATCCAAGCAAAATGGATAGATACAAATATTTTTCAGCTCAATCTTTACCAATGAAATATTGATACTGTAAACATAGTCTAAAGACACAAAATATGCATAGTCCTGCTTCTCTAAGAATTTTTACTCTGCTCAGGCATCTATGTTTTGATTTTTTTTCCTAAAGCGGTATCATTTATTTCAGTGCAAATAGTAACTTTAAAAAGTAAAATAAAAATTAAGAATGGATTATTATGTATCCTTAAACCAATGTGTCTAAATGTTTCATTTTATAAGTTAGTATTATGCAATTTCAAGGTTGAAAACTGTAATAATACAGAATAAGTATAAGCAATATTTAACATGCTTGTTTACCCATAAGTATGCCATAAGAAAAATAACTTCTGAACTGGAGATTTTCCTGATTTATTCCTTTATTTGCTGGTTAAAATTATATTGCTTCAACTAAGCAAAACTTAAAGATGATTATTCAAAGACTTTTTCCAAGATTTAGAAAGATTTCAGTATTATTTTTACTGTGTTTCAGAAGCAGACAGGCCAATCAGCCTTCTAATGTTTGCTTATAATAATGAGTTATCCACTTCATGGCACAGCAAAATGTGAATCTTCGATCAAGGGAAGAAGGCTAAAGTCTCAACTTGGAAACCCTTAAGAAATACGTAGTTTAAAATTTCCAACCTCCTATTCTCACGACTTTACATCACAATATTTTTTTTTTTTTTTTCCCCGAGACGGAGTCTCGCTCTGTTGCCCAGGCTGCAGTGCAGTGGCGTGATCTCGGCTCACTGCAAGCTCCGCCTCCGGGGTTCACGCCATTCTCCTGCCTCAGCTTCCCGAGTAGCTGGGACTACAGGTGCCCGCCACCACGCCCGGCTAATTTTTAGTATTTTTAGTAGAGACGGGGTTTCACCATGTTAGCCAGGAAGGTCGCGATCTCCTGATCTCATGATCCGCCCGCCTCGGCCTCCCAAAGTGCTGGGATTACAGGCTTGAGCCACCGCGCCCAGCCTACATCACAATATCTTAATTTATATAGCTTTATATTTTGCAAGGCCCTTTCATTTTGTTTGCTCAAAACAAAGTGTGTGAAGTAGACACTATCTTCTCCATTAAACATGGAATAACTGAGTTTCGGAGATGTTAAGTGACTTCTAGTTAAATTTCAGAATCACAACTTAAACTTGGTTCCTCTTCTTCATCAGTTGTGCTTATTATATTGGCCTTAAGTGCCTCACCTCTTTTTCATACCATGATGTAAAACTCTGCATCTCAAAGCCAGATTTTGCACCTGTATCCTAGTTCAATCTTTTCACCAATGCATAGAATATCTACATTTGGAGATAACAGTGTCACCTCAAACTCATGTAATTTTTTTCTTTTTTCCAACTCTTATCTATTTCTATTTATCTTTTAGTAAAGAAAAGCACTATATTCTGTATCTATTTTTCTTTTAGTTAAACTATCATTTGATATACTTTCCCACTAAACATGGGCTTCTTCATTGCTTTGTCTTTTCCCTTCACTTCTATAATCATATTTTCTTTCAAAATATCTTATAGTCATCATTTCTTCTTTATCTCCCTTGCAATCAACTGCCAAAATGCAGATCCTCATAATTCTAGTTTAGACTGTTACAAATGCTTCCTCTGTGAATGATAGATTTTTTTCTCTCAGATCTGCACTGCTTAATGCTTCCTGTTTACACCTTTATTAAACAACACTTTCCTCATGTCATTCTGTTTACAGTCATATCTACATTGTTACATCGCATCCAGACTCTTCTTCCTAGACCGCAAGTAAGTGTACTGTCCCCATTCTATAAGATGTACTCTCTAATACATCACTCTGTCCTCGTCAGACTGTCTCTTTTTCTCATTAACATGCAGGCTTATTCTGCTTCTGTACCTTTCCTCTTTCCAGTCCCCATACTTGGTATTTCTCTCTTCCTTTCTAGCCCGAAATCTGCTCATATTTTCAGGTTTAGCTTAAGTTTCAAATCTTTCTGTCTCATGAACTTAGGCAAGTTATTTAAACTTTCAGAGCCCCAGTTTTTTTCACTTACTTCTTCACTTGTTTATTCATACATGTATGATATATTGTTGACTTTTTGTCATTAATAATACCTAGTTTATGTGATTATTATTATGAAATGGCAAAGTTAATTTTTATCACAGTGCATGGAACACAGTAATCATAAATAATGGTAAATGATGATTACTATATGCTTGGCATTGTAGGCTATCTGTATGAATTAACTATTATTGTTGTTATTATTATCATTAATTTAACCAAATTCTACCGTTCCTGAATTTCTACAAAACTATTTCACACTATTTAAAAATACTTGGTTAGTCTTGGCTTATGTTATAATTTTTCATCCAGAGAGTAAATATTTTAAGATAATATTTCTGTTTTTCTCATTATCTCCAGCAGGGAATTGGATACATAGAAGCTAGTCAATACAAATTGATTAGTAGAGTCATAACTGAGAAAAGCTGATGTGTTTGGGTTCATCTTGTTTTTGGAGAGTAACTTAGCTTGGAGATGTGCCATTGTCCTGACCTTTATTGACATATGTATGCAGTCACATGCTGTATTTGTTCTCTGGATGACACTTTAGATAATCATTAATGAATCATAGAGTCCTCGAGGTGTAAACGTCATGATTCATCTTTTTATCTCTAGGCAGCGTGACCAAACTGTATTATACATTGGGATTAGCCTAATTTCAGCCATCTCAATAAAGGCTATTCTACAATCTCTCTGAGTACATGTACACATGTTATAACTTAGCTTTATAAGCAATAACTTACAGTTTAATTCATATATTGGAAGAAGGATGTTTTGTGAATGACAGAAATTGCTATTTTATCATGGCTGCCTTAGTTACTTATGCCTTTACTGTTGTGTATATTTGCAGTTAGGCTTTGAATAGACTTCTATTCAAGACTATTGAGTAGTCTTGAATAACTTTACATCTGTATGTAGTCTTAGTAATTCAACCCAATGTCTAGCCACTCATTATAGCCAACATATTGTTGGATTCCTGATTTCAATCTAAACCCATTCTCATTCTAGTCTTAATCTTAGTGAAAACTTTTAACAACTCTGGTACTTATTATATAAATGCATTATACATATTTAGAATCACCATTAAACTTCCCCTAATATCTCTACTTTAATAACTCAGAGTCATTAAATTGTCTCTATCTGCATTTTAATAATCCTTTATCTTACCTATTGTGGATCATCTTGCTAGTTTCAGAATTCATCACTAACTATTATGCCTTAAAATGAGCACAGTAGACCAAATTTCATTATGCCAGACCAACAAGGATGGCATCCTAAGTTACCAACTTTACATTTCTAGCTCCTTTCTTCCCCTATGCTGTCAGAAAAAAAGTCAAATAGTCCTCTGCATAGACATAATCTAAGGAAGATCCTAGTAACTACAAATGGATCTGACAGATATTTATATTATTATATACTGAGTATCTGTTAAGCAAACATCAAATGTAAGGTCTTGATATTCAGTTGATCCAGTTATGAAAATGTAAGCAAACTGCCACTTATATGTTACACTTCAATATCTTGCTTTTCTTGTTATTGTTCTTAGATATCAGTAGGATTGAAATTCAACTTGTAGTCACTAAAGTTTTGGATATTGTAATATGCTATGCAAAATCAGAGTACTTTCTTCTGACAGGATGCTAGGTTGCTTTGACTTGATTCATTCTTCACCCAGTGATATTTGTTATACATGAGTAATTTTTAGGGTCCTCCAAGGAAATACATAGCACATTCAATGTAAAATAATTTGAAAAAGGTTTATTTACAAAGGGACTACTTACAAGATGTGGATCAGATGTCGGAGAAACCACAATGGAGAGTTCAGTAAACTGGAGTTAAGTACCAGGATGGTGCTATCACCACACTTACGCAGAAAAGAGGATACTATTGACAATGGGATTAAAAAGATGAGAGAATAGAGTGGTCACTGTACCCAGAAAAAGATGTGCAGAGCGTGCTACTTTGAGAAGAGTGATTTCCTATTGGATGACATAGCTAGCCCAAGATTATCTTGCTGTGAGGGATTCAGTGTTACAATTATCATTACTGCAATTCTCATCCCTGTCTCTGGTGTCCTGCTGGTGCTGTCCATTGCTTGGTCCCTTGAAGTCCAGAAGGCTATAGAACCATCTGATGTGGCCCATAAAGGCCACCTCCTGGTTTGAGATTAGATCTGAAGATGTGAAATGTAAAATATTCAGCACAATAAGCAACAATATGATCAATAACGCAAAGTCTTTAAATTTACAATGTCCCTCACAAACTCTTTTTTTTTTGAGACAGAGTCTTGCCCTGTCGCCCAGGCTGGAGTGCAGTGGCACTATCTCAGCTCACTGCAAGCTCCGCCCCCCGGGTTCACACCATTCTCCTGCCTCAGCCTCCCGAGTAGCTGGGACTATAGGCGCCTGCCACCATGCCCGGCTAATTTTTTTTTTTTTGTATTTTTAGTAGAGACAGGGTTTCACTGTGTTAGCCAGGATGGTCTCGATCTCCTGACCTTGTGATCTGCCCACCTCAGCCTCCCAAAGTACTGAGATTACAGGCGTGAGCCACTGCGCCTGGCCTTCAGACTCATTTTTATATATGGTGGTGATCTAAAAATTTCAGTAAAAGCATGCATGTTGAGTTATTTCTTATAATTCTAGTAATGAATTTTCTCTGTGCGTATTTTCATTGGAACTGCACATTAATCAATTGGAGAATTACAATTTTATGGTATTAAATTTACGTATATATCCACATGATATGTCTTTTTATTTAATTAGGTTGCCTTTCTAAATATCAATGTTTTTTGTCAAAGATCTGGCATACCCTTTGCTAGATTTGTTCCTAGGTGTTTGATATTTTTACGCTGTTGTCAAAGGTGTCTTTTAAAGCACATTTGCTAATTATTTCTTGTTAGCATATAGAATCACAATGGACTTCTTTGCAATGATCTTATGTCCACTAACCTTGCTTTATTCTTTGATCATTTCTGATAATTTTTTTGAAGATTAGTTTTTAAGTAGATAATTATATCATGTGAAAATAATGACATCTATTTCCTCCTTTCCAAATTTTTTGTCTTAAATATATGTTTCTTGTTTTATGGTACTGGCTAGGATCTGTGGTACCATATATATAGAAATAGTGACAAATGGCTGTATTAGTCTGTTCTCATGCTGCTAATAAAGACATACCTGAGACTGGGTAATTTATAAAGGAAAGAGAAGTTCAATAGACTCACAGTTCCACATGGGCTGAGGAGGCCTCACAATCATGGTGGAAGGCGAAGGAGGAGCAAAGGCATGACCTACATGGCAGCAGGCAAGAGAAGTGCTGAGCAAAAGGGGGGGAAGCCCGTTATAAAACCATCAGATCTCATGAGAACTCACTCACTATCATGAGGACAGCATGAGGCTAACCACCCCCATGATTTAATTACTTCCCACCGGGTCCCTCCCATGACATGTGGGGATTATGGGAACTACAATTCAAGATGAAATTTGGGTGGGAATACAGCCAAACCATATCACTGGCTATTACTAAATTAAGAATACATGAGAACTTTCTTATCGTAATACAGTATATCCACTAAAAGTATCCAGAGTAAGCAGCATACTTTATGATTGATTAGAAACATTCAGTTAAAAATTAGAATGAAGACATGCTCTCACTACTTTTATTCAATATTGTGCTGAAGGTTCTATAGGGAAACAAAGAGAATAAAAGTTTAAGGATTAAAATGGAAGCAAAATTGGTTTTTATTTTAGATGCTATATTGGTGTGATTAACTATCAAAAATCTTAAGGATCTGCAGATAAGTTATGGATGCTGGAGTTAGAAAATATTGTTATATAATAAAAAATCAACTTATAAGTCATGCCAACACACAAGCAACAAACAAAAATATGGTTTTAAAAGTCTCTAAGATGCCTAGTTGAGTTCTGACCAGAAATTAGCAGATGGGAAGACAGACCACTGGATATGTTTGACAAGACACCATGCCACTGTGCAATACCCTCTGGAAAGTCTGACTCAATTGGAGCAAGTTATGAGTAAAATTTGCACCAACTTGTTACTGAGGAAGCTGAGACTTCATTAAAGATCCAAAGGACTCCCCCAAATTCTCACCATTTATGTAGTTATTACGGTAAGAAAGGAAACCAGATTGGATGCTCTCAGGTAACAGAACTAAATTATGGGGTCAGATTTGAGTTATAAATTCATATTTGGAGAACTGGAGCTCATACAACCTCTACAAGTGGAATTCCTGATAAGCATAGGCCCAAGGAGTGGACACTGCTAATAAGAAGAGTCCTGAGTGGAGACTTTCAGAATGGGGGGCCTGGGACTCAGCCAGACAGCTGGGACCACTTAGACACACACTTCTAGCTTTCCCCATCTCTCTTACCCACATAGAGCAGGGATAGAAAAAAAACATTCAATATAATGTTTTAACTTTAAACCTGTTCAGTGAAAATACCACATGCTGATTTGTTTTGGTCATGGTGCTGTGTGTGTGTGTGTGTGTGTGTATACATATATATATAATTATCCCTGGGACTGCCTAACTCTGAAAATCTAGAGGTAAAAAATATCCTAATGTATAAAATATGTTTATATATTAGCATATTATATATTAATATATTAGGATATTCTGTCACATATTACTTATATTAATATGTGAATATATAATTAAATATTAGTTATATTAATATGTTGTATTAATACATATATTGATACATATTATGTGTTAATATAACTAATAATATATTAATATATTAGATATGAATATGTATGTATTATTTATTATATATTAATTTATTGTATATTAAAGAAATATATATTTTCTATTACTATATAGCTAACAAATTAATATATACATATATAATATGTTTATATACTAGTATATAACAAATATATTAATATGCATTATGATATTTTTTACCTGTAGATTTCCAGAGTTAGCCAGTCTAGGGAAAATTTTATAGCTCAACAATGTTAAGGTTTTGATTCTCATCTCCTAATATTTTCTTGGCTTTACATCTTGAGGTAGTGGACTGTTGTCCTGGCTTGAAGTATCACATCCTCATAGTACAAAATCTAAAAGGAAAGGAAGTGAGTTGAGGGTTCTTCAGCGGGTAGATTAGTCTATTATAAACTTATAATGTTAGTGGTACCAAGACACCTTCAGTGTAGTTATGAGACATCTCAACTAAATGCTTTTAAACAAGGGATTATACTACAACTCTGTATTTCCACACATTGGGTTTGGAGTACAAAATGGGGCAAAGTTCAATTGTTCTGCATTATAGTTGGCAGAGGAGGGAGGTTAAACATCCTTGGGTGGTAGAAAATCTTAGAGAAATAGAAATCAGTAAGGCTGGGCATTCTGTGGTGTATTAGTTCATTTTCTGTTGCTCATTATGTAATACCTAATACTGGATAATTTATAAAGAAAAGGAATTTATTTCTTATAGTTATGAAAGCTGAGAAGCCTAAGGTTGAGTGAGTGCATCTGGTTGAGGGCCTTCTTGCTGGTAGGGACCCTCTGCAGAGTCCCAAGGATGCACAAGACATCACATGGTGAGGGAGCTGAGCTTGCTAGTTCAGGTCTCTCTTTTCTCATAAGGCCACTAGTCCCATTCCCATGATAACCCATGAATCCATTAATCTATGAATGGATTAATTCATTCTTCAGGGCAGAATCCTTATGACTCAATCACTTCTGATGACTCAATCACTTCTGATGACTCAATCACCTTTAAAGCTCCCACGTCTCGGGCCGGGCGTGATGGCTCATGCCTGTAATCCCAGCACTTCGGGAGGCCGAGGCAGGTGGATCACCTGAGGGCAGGAGTTCAAGACCAGCCTGACCAACATGGTGAAACCCCGCCTCTACAAAAAATACAAAAAATTAGCTAGGCTTGGTGGTGGGTGCCTGTAATCCCAGATATTCGGGAGGCTGAGGCAGGAGAATCGCTTGAACCAGCGAGACGGAGGTTGCAGTGAGCCGAAATCACGCCATTGTACTCCAGGTTGGGCAACGAGGGAAACTCCGTCTCAAAAAAAAAAAAAAAAAAAAGGAAGTCCCACGTCTCAATACTGCTACATTGGGGATTAAGCTTCAACATGAATTTTGGAGGGGACAAAAATTCAAACCATAGCAAAAGATCATATAACCGACTGAAAAGGAGCCTCGTACAATAGGGGTGTCTACTATGGATTCTTTATTTTATTTACATAAGTGATGCCTACATATTTTACTGTGAAACATTTTTAAAATAGAGAAGTATAGACTAAAAACTGAAAGTCTACTTTCACATCTCTTTTGTTTCATTATTCAACACAGAATTGATCACTGTTGAGAGTTTAGTTCGTGCACTTGCTGGCCTTTCCTATGAATTTGTATTCGAAATAAATGAATTAAATATAAAATGTGAACATACCACTTGTATAGTCCTGCAATATACTTTATTTTAACTTAACAATATGAGTTGGAGATCTTCTCTTATGAGTCATATGAATTTGCCTTATTCTCTAGTTGCTGCTTAGTACACCATACTAGAAATATTCCAATATATTTAAGACATTTATATTGTTAATGACTTTTTATTGTAGGTAAAAATATAAAAAGCCCACTTTGTACATATGCCCTTGTGCACCTCTGTTTTTCTGTAGAGTAGACATTCAGAAATGAATTACGGATTGAAATATATGCTCCTTTAATATTTTAAGAATTTGCCCTTTTACTTTCTAGAACATCATTATTAATGCATTTTCCTACTAAGAGTGCATGACAGGACTTGTTTTTCCTCTTTTTGTCAAAACTAGGTATCTTTTAAATAGTTTACAATATATTTGATTAAAAACTATATGTAGGGGGTGTGAAGCAAGGGGAGGGAGAGCATTAGTAAAAATATCTAATGCATGCAGGGCTTAAAACCTAGATGACGAGTTGATAGGTGCAGCAAACCACCATGGCACATGTATACCAGTGTAACAAACCTGCACATTCTGCACATGTATCCCAGAACTTAAGGTTGAGAAAAAGTAAAAAAGAAAACTATATATAATTTTTATTCGATGTATGTTTTCCTGATTATTGGTGATATTGGGCATCTTTTTATATCTCATTTGTATTTGAATTGCTCTTCATCTCCTTTACTTATTTTTCAATTGGAGTCAAGCTTTCTTTTTAATATTTAGGATTTTTAAAAATATTCTAGATAATATACCTTTCTATAGTTTACTCATAATTTTTTCTCCAGACTGTCCTTTGCTCTTTGACTTTATAGTGTTTTGGACAAAATTTTAAATTCGTATGCAGGCACTTTTCAAATCATTATATTTATAGTGCTTAGATTTGCATCTAGCTTAGAAAGGTCTTCTCAACGAAAAAAAGAGCTTAATTTTATAAATGAGTAGATATTGTTATTATCTCCATTTTATACATATCAAAATTTAGGTTAAGTGAGATTAAGTAATTTTTTCAAGGTGACACAGCCAATTAGTGTGAGGATCAAATTTGAACACAGGCACTCCGGCTCCAGAATACATACTCTTAACTGTATACTAATTATTTAATATGCTAAATTCCAATATTAATATGAGTCTTTTTCATACTATCTAGTCTGTTGATTAATCTATTATTATGCTAATATATGGTATGCTAATTACCATGAATTCATACACCATGTTGGTATTGCCTCTTATTTATTTAAATCTTTTCTTGTTTATTTTCATTTTATCTCTCAAATGAACTTTAAAGTTGGTATGTCAAGTTTCATGAAAATCTTGCTGTGATTAACTGACTTTATACATTTGTTTAGGAAAATCAATGTCCTTAAAATATTAGAGTATTTTTGCATAATCTATACATTGATTTAGGCTTTTAAAAAATGGTCCTTAATAATGTTTCAGGTTTCTTTGTTATAGTGTTGCACTTTTCTTCTACTTTTATATCCAGGTATTCCAGAATATTTGTTTCAATTATAAGCAAACTATTTTTCAGCTTTATTTTCCAATTATTTGTTGCCATGTATGGAAACTAAAACTAGTTGATTTTTGTCTCTATCACAAAGCTGAATGCTTTTATAAATTTTAATTCTAATTGTTATTTCATGTATTATATTAAATTTCTTTTACAAATAAAGAATATTAAAAGCATTTTATGCTTCCTTTAGAAATGAAGAATATAAAAGGGTTACAGAAATGAATAAACAGAGGAAGAAGGCAAAGAGAACTATAATGTTCACTGAATCTACCCATCAAAGTAACTAACTACATTTTATGTATTTTCAGCTATTTGATCTATATTTGAAGCAATTTCCTTCACTTCAATGTTTTTTCTCTTTGCTGTCTTTTTTTGGCTTTTTCTTTTCCTTTTACATAAAAAGTACAATAAAAATGGTATGTCAATTTACATTATGATAATCTCAAATATTGCTTAAGAAACTCAAGTGTGGCTGACAAATGGAAAACATCAGCATTGTACAATAATTTCTTTCATCATGTTTTGCCAATCTTGGCATCTTTAAAAACAAAAACTTCATACTATGAATGTCAATGATGGCCTGAGACAATCTAAAGGATAGTTTGTTTGAAATACACACACACAGTTCCTAAAGTGTGAGAAACAAAATCAGTAAAGTAACAAACTGCTGTCTGCCATTTTAGATAAATGACCCATTTTGACCAAAAGCATCTTGCCGGAAGACAGAACTGGCATATTAGCAGGTTTTACTGGTAAACAAAAATATTCCACTTTAGTAGAATGCTTCACGACTGATAGTGTTTCCATACATGGTTATTATTATTTTTAAAATTTTCATCATCATCTAGTGCTGTGTGACATAGGCAGGGTTTAGTTGCCCTGTGTTATCGATGAGAGAGAAAATCTACTAGTCTGAGTTAACCAGGCATGCAGATGAATGAGCCGCAGAGTTGGAACAAAATATAGATCTGACTGCACATCAAGTGTAGTTTTCACTCCCACTGAAGAGGTTAGAAAAATCAGTCTTCAGTGGGAATTTAAATTAGAAATATTTTAGAAGAAATTAAAATAATGTGCAGTTCCTGATAAAAGGGATCTTTACATCACACATCTCATGATTGATTGAAACTGTACACAATATGTGGAAATAGTACCACTTCCTGGCTTAAAATCTGACAACTAAAATTAGGGAACAAGTACTTGATGGATTCTATTGAACATTGAGTGGATTCCTATCTTGGGCTGCAAAAGATATATATTCCCAAAGAAGGTAGTTTTCTGGGCTTTTGGAAAGACTCCCTACCCTCTCTGCCTTTTCCAAAAATGATTTTAAGTAATGTAAAACATTTTGTAATATTCAAGTATAGGCTGTAACTTTTTCACAATATTTATTTAGCATCTATAAAGCTCAAGGGAAATTAAATAAGATGAAGCTCCTGCTATCAAAATGATATTCTAGAGCATAACTAATGTATACTTCTAAGCAAACATAAACATAAGGGAAAATCAGACTAGCGCTGATTGTATGTGAGTATAGAGGAAACTTGCTGGAGAAGCATTTAGTTAGAGAAAGCATCATGAAACAGTAAAATGCAAGCTGGTATTGCAGGAACTGCAGGTTTGACCTATTTATTTAATTCCCCTGGCTGACAATGACCTCTTCCCACTTTAGTTCTGGTGTTTCATTTTTTCATTTAATGCATTTTGAAAAACTGTTACATTCCAACCAGGAAACATGGATATCACTTATTGAACTTTCAGCATATGTTACAAACTTCCTAAGAGCAGTCATTTCTTGTTCATAGTTATATCCCTACTGTATGTCTGTGGCTATTCACTATTTTTTTGCTAAGGTTATTTATCCAGATAATTTTGCATATTTGAATTATATTTTTATATTATTACAGGTAAACATTATTTTTCTCACATAGATTCTTAGAAACTTGTGGAGTCACATAACATATTTTGATGTCCCTCTCAGTTTCTAATGCAGGGCTTTGCAAATTATGAGTGGCTTATAAATGTTCTTGATTGAATAAGAGTGTTGTGGGTGGGCAGATGAATTTTAGCAAAGAAAATGAGAGATGTAGAGTAAGTCCAGGAAGAAGGCCAAACTGAAACACATAGAATCTTTTTATTAAGGAGTACGTGGATATCTTCTGTAGTTCTCCAATGTCAGTTAGTGAAAACGCCATCTTTCTAATTATTCAATTAAAAATCTTTGGCTTCTCTCTTTCTTTTCATATCCTACTTCAGTTATTCAAGAAATCTTGTCAGCCCTATATGCAAAATAATTCTCTAATAGAAGAGACCCTTTGGCACCACTTTCACTGTTACCACCACAATCCAAGGGAGAATCTTATGGTGCCTGTAAGAGTCTCCCCACTTCTAACTTTGCTCTCTTTCTCATGTAAGTAAAGCTTACATGGTGACCAGAGTCATCTTTTCAAAGGTTAGTCAGATCATGTTGCTCCTAGATCAACCTGTACAATGGCTTGGGATCTCTCCCATAGCAAACCCAATGTGTGTATATATATATATTCCTCATGAAGCTCTCCACATTGGTATATATATTGCTCATGAAGCTCTACCAATTCTGGCTCCTGCACTCTCTCTGACCTTCTCTGGTCTTCTTTCACACTGACCTCCTTACTGTTCCTCAAATACTAGATGCACACTCATGACTCATGATTTTTGAAGCATCGTTTTCCATTTGATAAGAATTCTCTCTCCCCAAATAATTGCTTGCTTCATCTTCACACTTCCTTATGGTCTTGTTTCAAATGTCACCTTCTCTGATTGTCAGAATATAATCTTAATTCTTTACATAAATTTCCACCCATTCAATAATCTCTACCCTTCTTACATTGCTTTATTTTTTTTCTCATAGCAGTATTCCGCACCTGATATACTCTTACTTGTCTGCTTCCTCACCTTACAGTGGGAGCTCCATGATGGTGGAGCTTTGTTTTTTTCACTGCTGTATCCCTAAGACTCAGGACGGAGGATCTTAGTAAACACTAAAAAAGTTTTCACTTATTTGAATAAACGAATGCATGCATGGGTAAAACATAAATGCATGAATAAACAAAAAGCATTAATGGAGATTTCAAATTCCAAATAGAGTTTTGTTTTGGTGTGAAAATCAGCAAGAACACACTGCAGATACCTCAGGAAGGGAATAGAGATTATCTTCAGTCAAAAAGCTAGATAAATCTAAGTAAGACAAGAAAGAGTAAAGAAGGGGCTGCTATAATCCAAACTGAGATCAGGTTTACATAAATAGTTATGGAAATGAAGAAAATGTTATAATTTTCATGTGGGAGAAAATGTGAATTGGCCAGATTAACTATAGTGGGTGGATGAAAATGGTATTTCATAGACATTCCCAATACTGAGACCTTTGAGAACTGGAAAATGTGGGTCCACTCACAACAAGGAGAACTTGGAAAGTTCCGTTTGTTTGCGGAAGATGACACTGTCGTGAACTGGAGTGGGGTGGGCAGCCACGGCTTATTGATAATTTTTTCTTTTTTTCTTTTTTTTTTTTTTTTGAGACAGAGTCTCGCTCAGTCACCCAGGCTGGAGTGCAGTGGCGCAATCTCGGCTCACTGCAAGCTCCGCCTCCCGGGTTCACGCCATTCTCCTGCCTCAGCCTCTCCGAGTAGCTGGGACTACAGGCGCCCGCCACCACGCCCGGCTAATTTTTTGTATTTTTACTAGAGACGGGGTTTCACCGTGGTCTCGATCTCCTGACCTCGTGATCCGCCCTCCTCGGCCTCCCAAAGCGCTAGGATTACAAGCGTGAGCCACCGCGCCCGGCCGATAATTTTTTCTTTAATCATTTTGAACCCACAGTATTCTTTATTGCAATGACTTAGTGAAGGGTGAATGGACACAGTGTTAAAAGACTGTCCCTTTTAAGCCACGTTCCTACTTTTTATACTTCAAATTTCTTCTCCACATATCAGGCAGCTGCCATTTGATCTGTATACTAGCTAGCAGAGGAATGGCTCTATACAGATACAAATTAGCTTAGGGTATGTTCCTGCTGGGTCTAAAGGAGTCATAAAACCAACAAATAGATCCTGAGGTTCTCTGTGGCCCTACCCTGCTAGCTGTGTCCCCATTTTAGGATTCGGCTTTCATAAGCAGCTCATTGCCAAAGTAGACTCTAAAATCCAACATTTTTCCAGAGAGAGGGAGAAAAGACAGAGAGATAGAAACATTGAGAAAGAGAAAGAGGTAGAGGGAGGAAGGGAGAGAGAAGACAGACAGAGAGGGGGGAGGGGAAAAGAGAGAGAAAGAGAGGGAGAAAGAAGACAGATTGAGAGAGAGGTAGGAATATCTCCAAATTGGCTTATTGCTTTGAGGTTCTGTACTGGATTAGAACCCCTGGTAATTTCTGCTATGTACTTTAGTCTTGGATTTCTGAAAATTTAGCTACCTGGGAAATATATGTTAACACTATCAGTTTATTGTATTTTTTAAACACATTTAATTAACATATTTTTATTTTTATTATTATTATTTTTTGAGACAGAATCTCATGCCACTGCACTCCAGATGTGTTGCCCAGGCTGGAGTGCAATGGCATGATCTTGGCTCAGTGTAAACTCTGCCTCCCAGGTTTAAGTGATTCTCATGCCTCAGCCTCCCAAGTAGCTGGGACCACAGGCGCATGCCACCATGCCAAGCTAATTTTTGTATTTTTAGTAGAGACAGGGTCTTGCCATGTTGGCCAGGCTGGTCTTGAACTCCTGGCCTCAAGTGATCTGCCTGCCCTAGCCTCTCAAATTGCTGGGATTACAAGTGTGAGCCACTGCACCCAGCCAACACCATCAGTTTATAATAATCAAATTAGGACCTCTATAAGTTAATAGAATAAAGTTATACCACTCACTTACCCTCCAAAACTATTAAAATTCCCACTAGGAAAATGTCTGGGAGGACGGAAGTATCTAGATCTTTAGGATTGAAGTTGTGGTTTTAAAAGGCAATGCCCATTTGCAAAGTGCTTGAGTTTTTTGGGCAGGTGTATCTCTCTCTCTCTCTCTCTTTCTGAGAGAGAGTTCCGCCCTTGTCGCCTAGGCTAGAGTGCAATGGCACCATCTCGGCTCACTGCAACCTCCGCCTCCTGGGTTCAAGCGATTCTCTTGCCTCAGACTCCCGAGTAGCTGGGATTATAGGCATGTGCCACCACGCCCGGCTAATTTTTGTTTTAGTAGAGACGGGGTTTCACCATGTTGGCCAGGCTAGTCTCCAACTCCTGATCTCAGGTGATCCGCCCACCTTGGCCTCCCAAAGTGCTGGGATTACAGGCGTGAGCCACTGCACCTGGCCCGTGTATCTCTTTAAGATTCTCGCTCCTGTAATCCCAGCACTTTGGGAGGCCAAAGCATGCGGATCACCTGAGGTCAGGAGTTGGAGACTACCTGGCCAACATGGCGAAACCCCATCTCTACTAAAAATACAAAAATTAGCCGGGTGTGGTGGTGGGGGCTCTGTAATCCCAACTATTCAGGAGGCTGAGGCAGCAGAATTGCTTGCGACCAGGAATCAGAGGCTGTAGTGAACTGAGAGCTTGCCACTGCACTCTAGCCTGGGCGACAGAGCAAGACTCTGTCTTAAAAAAAAAAAAAAAGGATTCTAATTAGTTCTAATGAGCCAAAGCTTTGAACTTCTCCTTATTTTGTCTTCTCCCTTCTTTGCATTTTTCCTCTTTTGGTGTTAAATGTATAGCTTGGAGTTAAACTTGAAATAGACCACGTGGGTAAGGACTTACACAGCTCCACTATTCCTCAATGGACAGAATGAGTGAGCAGCTTCAGTCAGCCCTTAGTTTACCAAAGTGAATAAAACTGCTCCCATGCTGGCATTTGATACAGGAATGGGAAATTAAACTAATTTTTAAGAGCTAGAGTAGCATCTCTTTCTCACCTGGGGAAGAATTGGTAAGAATTGCATTGGTTAAAGTAACTAAGCCTAGTCAAAGTAGCTGGGGCAAAAGTGAATATTTATTGGAGAAACGCCTTATTATCAAGTTTGATTAAAGAAGTACATGAATGTGGCCGGGCACAGTGGCTCATGCCTGTAATCCCAGAACTTTGAGAGGCCAAGGCAGGTGGCTCACCTGAGGTCAGGAGTTCAAGTCTAGCCTGGTCAACATGGTGAAACCATGTCTCTACTAAAAATACAAAAATTAGCTGGGTGTGGTGGCACGTGGCTGTAATCCCAGCTACTCGGGAGTCTGAGGCAGGAGAATCGCTTGAGCCCAGGAGGCAGAGGTTGTAGTGAGCCGAGATTGTATCATTGCACTCCAGCCTGGGTGACAGAGTGAGACTCCAAAAAAAAAAAAAAAGGAAAGAAAGAAAAAAGGAAAATAAAAGAAAAAGAAAGAAAGAAAAAGAAGAAAGAAAGAAAGAAAGAAGAAGAAGAAAGAAAGAAAGAAAGAAAGAAAGAAAGAAAGAAAGAAAGAAAGAAAGGAAGAAAGAAAGAAAGAAAGAAAAGAAAGAAAAATAAGATGAATGAATAATCAACTCCGGAAGCACGACATCATGGCTTCCAGGAATAGCTGGAACCAGGGACATCAACATGATCAGGAATCTCTCCCACCGAACCCCCCACTCTCTACCTTGGTATACTGTTTGTGCTCCTCTCTGCTTTTCGGTTTCATTTTTTTTTTTTTTTTCCTACTCAAGGCAGCTTCCTGCCCTGCTTCCTCCAGCATCTGCATTTTACATTTTGCTGCTCCCACTACCAGAGATGTACTAGCTACTCCTAAGTACAGTTTGAAAAACCCTGGGGAAAGATTCTGAGTCACTTTTTAGGTTACAGGCTTACCTTTGGTATATTCAGGCGACATCAAGAGGCTACATGGGGGATTGTGCACTACAATTCATAGATGAGGAAACTGAGGCACAGAGATAAGCGACTTGTCCAAGATCACTCAGTTACTGTAATATTATTTGATCAGTGTCTAGAGAAGATATTAAATATTAGTTATAATTAAATCTGTGATCATTAAAAAGCCATTTGGAAAGAGCTTGAAGCAGAGAACAGCACAATCAGGGGGAATAGACTATATTTAATGTTATATACTACCATCTAGTGATCATCTAGAGAATTTCAGCATTATACATTAAATATGTATTTAATATTTGAAGTTTTATTTTTCTTGATGTAATCCTTACAAATGTATCATAAATTGGCAATAAATATATAACCACATATTTACATATTTTATGGGCCAAGTAAGAGAATAGCAGCCATTTAAAAGATCATTTCAGTTGATGTTTTCAAAACCCACCTTTTTAAGGTGGATGTCACAATAACTTTGAAATTTAGAAAATTTGGGATAAATTATCTTGCATAAAATATTCATTTGCTCTCATATTATGGTATGAAATGAACCAGATGTCAAGGTTTGCAACAGATAGCCTGGTATGTGAGCCTTCTTCCTAGGAGACAAATAGGTGCTCTTGAGAATGAGGCAAAACATAGTTAAATAAGTGGTCTCATTAGCCTACCATCTGGAGGGCATTCTTGCTTACTCCAGGGCCAGCCCTGAGAGCTGCTGTGCCACTTTGGTACTAGGATAGGAAATAGGGAGTCACAGGGCTCTAAGCTGGCAGTCAGCCTGGTTCTGAATCCACATGTTCACTCTGTACCCACCAAATATTTTAATACAATGTAGCCATGTTCCCCTTTCTTTTACAAATGTGTGATTTACAACAGCGGGATTCTAGCATTTATCAGGTCTACATAGCACAGCATAATTTTAATGTGAGGGATTCCTGACAGGCTTATATATTAAAAAATTGAGCACTCAACCATGAATATTTTAAAGACTATACTTAGTCCAACATTATTTGATGATATTTAGTATAAACTGACATTGACTTTGAAGATATAATATTTCATAGTGTATGTTATCAATAAACTTGTACTGGGAGCACTAGACATGTACCAAGGTCTTTTACATATCTTTAGAAAATTCATCATATCATGACCCATATGCCTGGGATCTGGCTAATATTTACAAATCTTCAGTTATTTGATGAAGTTTTTCAAATCTTGATATGATCAACAAGGGAAAAAGTCATGAGAAAAGAGGTAATTTGAACATATTTTCCTCCCTTGACGTAGCAATATTTCCTGGTGTGTGGAAATATTCTATCCGTCCTCAGGTGAGAAAGAGCTGCTACTCCAGCTTGTTAAAAATTAGTTTAATTTCCCCTTTCTGTATCAAATGCCACCATGGAAGCAGTTTTTAGTCACATTGTAAACTAAGGGCTGATGAGTGCAATCCATTAAGTGGTAAGATTTAAAATCAGATATATTTTGAATATAAATCACATTTTTACTGAGATAAAAGGTTTTTTTTAAACGGAGTCTTAAAATATAAAACGTATACGTGTAGTCATTAACATATTTTCTTTAGTATAGATGCGTGGGTGATATATTTTAAATATATCTGGAATATTTATTGAAATCATCTGGCTTCTTAGCAGTCATTTAAAAATGTACCACATTAATGAAAATTCTAAGAATGTTTCATTGGAATATAGAAAGCAATATTGCTCCCCTCCATCTCATTCCTTCCTTCCAGAGTAATCCGTAGGTGTCCTAGAAATCTCCTGAGATTCAGCAAGAATCAACATTCACACACGCGAGGCTCAATATCTTGGGGAGCCTAAAAGAGTGGCATTTGGTCATAGTCCCCTGACTGAGGAAAGCGTACTGGTGGGTTTTCCTGCATCCAAGCAGGATGCAGGATTCCTGGGCCTCCTGTAGGCATATTTCCATGGGCTTGCATATTACAACCGAATGAACACTATTATTCACCAATTCTTCATGGCAAGACATAACTTACACTGTTCTTGGCAGTAACCAGGAATAGCTTTGCAAATTATTCAGAGATGCTAGGAGATAAATCAGCTTAAGTATTGTTAGAGCATTATTCAAGCAGATATACTTAAGGCAAAGGTATGTCTGCTCATCTTCGCCGTACTGTAAATGGTCCTCCACCCCCAAGATCTAATGCAGTGGAATCATCTTCCCCAGATCAGCCTGGAAAAGCTGTGGCTGGGCTTGTTTATTTGGAAGCACAACAGCCTCCATGAAACTTCTACGTCAGGGGTAACCTATGAAAGGAGAGATGAATCTCCGATGCCCACATGACCCTGACCCTTAGCAGACTTGGGTTTATAATGAAAATCAGATAAAACCAGAGCAGTCTTGTTTCACAGAGCCTGTCTAGAGTAATTTAAAGAGGGGAAGTGGGGTGGAGAAGATGTGCTTTAATCCATTTTATGGACGAAATCTTTGGTTCCAGGTAGTTTTTTATCCCCCCGATGGAGGGACATCCCAATGTGTGAACTTTTCAAATGGATGCCTTCTGATGGGGCCTCTAATACAGACAAAATCCCCCACCCTCATCCTGTGGACTTTGCATGAGAATCAACTCCAAACTGCCATGTTCTCTACATACATTTCCCACATTTTCTTCAGTCATCAGTTTCCTGCTGAAAACACACAGAACCAACACCCGCTGGAGAACTTGCCGCTATACATTTGCACACACCTATCCAAGCTTTCTGCAGCACCACAGATTTCTAGTGCACTCTATTACACCTCTTCTCTCTCTTTCCCCTTATTTGGCATCTGGATTCCTTTCTAAATGTGTCATTTACCAAGAAGTGAACCCACCAAACCTCTTCCTCACCTGGGGAATGTTGCCAGTGGAGAGACAAGCCTCTTTATTAAACTGCTGTTTCCAATCCCTGAGCCTGAGATTGGGATTTTTGCAACCCTTGATGACCATATTTCCTGTATCTACCCTTCTTTCTAGGGCTAAGTTTAAGACAAATCTTGGACAAAAAGCCAGCTTTTGGAAATACAACATAAATCACAGGAAGAGGCAGAGACAACTTTAGCTTAGTAACCCCAGGAGATGTGAGAGGAAGAGGCCCTCTTAGGTCCTCACTTTCTACTCACAGCTTCACTCCTATCTCCAGGATCTTGGAGTTGGATGATATCAGAACACTTGACAATCTGAAGCAGGGCACACTGAAGAGAAGAGGCATAAACCTGTGGCAGGAGCAAGAGGGATCCAGAGACACGTGAAGTTGAGAGTAGAGGAGAGAAAAGATAGTGGGCCAAGAGGGAACATTTGCTTATTGCCTACTAGTCACAGGGTAGGGGCCTACTAGTCACAGGGTAGGTAGATAGTGGCCCTAAGGCCTTAGCTGAGAGGCCCTGGACCCCTTGATTATTTGGACGTGATTCATATATTGCAGGAAAAAGTATTTATGATACTTTAGTATAGGTTAGAAGATGTAATTTAACCTAAATCATATTATTGTTTTACATATTCTTCTGGCCTCCTAGTGAGTGTGACGAGGAAAGAGGTTCAGTACGGAACTCCATTACCTTCCTTTCTACAGTGCATAGTCCCAGGTTATATGTCTACCTCTATGAAACACCGTATCAATCACATGCCATCAGTCTCCTCTGGGACTCCTCCAGTGCATGTCATGAAGAAGAACATTGGATAACTACATTTCCAACATGTTTTCTTCAGCCTTTATGCATGGCCATGGGAGACCACCACTAACATTTACCCGTCCTTTCCTAGCCCTGATCGCCGCAAAGCCAGAGCTTTGGGGGACGTAAATATCTGAGAAACAAGTGAAGAGAAACACATTTTCAGAGATTCCTGAACAACACAAATTTCTACTTATGTCTTTTATATTCTGGTTTCTTCTGACAACTGAGATACTAGAATCTGCACAACCTTGTGAAACAGCCGGTATCATTAGTTACCTACATAGTATATTCCACTAATCTGTTTTGTATGATCTCAGGTCCAAGTATTTTTGGACTGATTATAGCAGTACCATATTTGTTCCAAAGCTAAGAAACCTGTATCTGGAGGCCTGTAGTAGAATTCCTTGGAAGTGTTTCATCTGCTAAGGTCACCTGCACAATACCATGTTTCATCATTTAGTCTGAATGGGAAGGGTCCCAACATTAAGGACATCCAATAAATTCTAGATTTCAGTGGGTTTCCCTATCTCATTTTCCCACCTTCACTTCCTATACATATATATATATTTGGCTGAGCAAGGTGGCCCACGCCTGTAATCCTAGCACTTTAGGAGGCCAAGGAGGGCGGATCACCTGCGGTCAGGAGTTCAAGACCAGCCTGGCCAACATAGTGAAACCCTGTCTCTACTAAAAATACAAAAATTAGCCAGGCATGGTGGCACACGCCTGTGGTCTCAGCTACTCGGGAGGCTGAGGCAGGAGAATTGCTTGAACCCAGGAGGCGGAGGTTGCAGTGAGGCGAGATCGTGCCACTGCACTCCAGCCTGGGTGGCAGAGCAAAACTCCATCTCAAACCAAACCCAAAACAAAACAAAACAAAACAAAAACAAATATTTTTTTTTAATGAAAAAGAATCTTCTTTACAAATTAATTATTGGTTTCTGCGTTTGGTTACATAACTGGATAGTTTTCTCCCAATTTGGGATTATTCATCAATATTTTATTCTAGCATTTTTATATTTACATGTTTTCATTAACTCATTAATGTGGATTTTTCTTTTCTTTATAAAAACCTTTCAATTTTTTGCTATGATGTAGAATATATTTCTCTGAGGTAGTGGTCCACCTTGATGTTTAGTCACTTAGCCTAATGCATTATTCGAAAGTCAAACTGATTTAAAATTATACTTCTATCATATAGCAAATTATTTCAAATGCTTGGGTCAATTTCTTGTCTTTTTTTCTTTTTCTATTTATCTGTTTGTTTTTAAACTATTGACAAACATCTTGTTTACTTTTCTAGTTTCTTTCCTTTTTTTTGTTTGTTTGTTTAGGGAGACAGGCTCTTACTCTGCCACTCAGGCTGGAGTGCAGTGGCATGATTATAGTTCACTGCAGTCTCGAACTCCTGGTCTCAAGTGATCCTCCTGCCTTGGCCTCGCAAGTAGCTGGGATTGCAGGCATGAGCCACCACACCTGGCTCCTCTTTCTTTCTTCTTCTCAAATATAGAAAAGTCTTTAATTTTCTATTTGTTTCCAGAAACACTTTGCATTTCTAAACTCTCTCATAGGCACTGACAGTTCTTTATTTGATTATCTTGGATTTTCTAGATAAATAATCTTATTACTTGTAAATAATAATAAATTTGCCTCTTTTTTTTTTTTTTGATGGAGTCTCACTCTGTCACCAGGCTGGAGTGCAGTGGCATGATCTTGGCTCACTGGAGTCTCTGCCTCCCGGGTTCAAGCAATTCTCCTTCCTCAGTCTCTTGAATAGCTGGGACTATAGGCGCACGCCGCCATGCCCGGCTAATTTTCTTGTATTTTTAGTAGAGACGGGGTTTCACCATGTTGGCCAGGATGGTCTCGATCTCCTGACCTTGTGATCCGCCCACCTCGGCCTCCCAAAGTGCTGGCATTACAGGTGTGAGCCACCACACTCGACCCACTCTTTTTTCATAATTATACTCTATTGATTTCCTTTCTCCTTCCATTCTTCCCTCCCCACCCTTCCTTCTATCCCTGTTTCTTTTTTTCTCTTTCTCTCCGTCTCTCTCTTTCTCTAGGTTAAAGCTTTCTAAACAATGCTGAAAAAGAGTAGGTAATGGTGCAGTGTCATTTATATCACATTCTTCATGACTCTAATGGAAATAGTGGGGTTTGGCTTTGCTTTTGTTTTTCAATCAAACATAATAGTTGCTATTGGATTGATTACTAATATACTATTTGGGTCAAGTGCAGGATAGGATGATAGCCTGTGAACAAGCCTCCATGCACTTTCGTAAGATGGATGGGTGTAAGGTTAAGATTGAGAATTCTCTTTCCCCTTCTCACCCATCATCCCCTTCTTTAGGCTAGGCTTGTCTGTATTCCTTGCCAAGCAGAACTTCACTGTGTTTTCAGATCTTTCTGAAAACTGTCCATTGGCTTTCCAGGTGGGCTAATAAACTCCTGAGTGGTTCGCCATTCATTAAGTTTAATCTCATCAGTATCATGTCTTCCAGAAATTGCTGGAAGTCACTCTTCTCTGATTTCCCTTAACTTTTTGGTAGTTCTTCTGAAATTCAATGAAAACTAAGTAAAAAAAAAAAAAAAAAATCAGCTCAGCCAACCAACTTGAAATAGTTCCTTTAAAAATAAAAATTATCATTTTTAATTCTCAAGTGTTAAAATATAAATGAATCCTCCCTTAAGTAATAATGGCAGATGGAAATACTATATTAAAAACTCAGCTCCTATCACATATCTGCAATGGTAACTCACTTAAAAATGTTATTCTGCATTGGATTAATTGGTTTCAAAATGAAAATATGAATATAAATAAACTGTTCTTTTACAAAAGAACTGAAAACTAACAAGTATACTGAAAAAGTGCTTCTTATTCAAATTAATCTATGAATTATTTTCCTTTTTTGATATTGACAAAGAACCTTGCTAAGAAACAATGTTGAATTTTGTGTCAATGCTGAATACTAATTAGGAAAAAAAAGCACCCTTATTATTCTCTCTGAATAACAAGTATTTTTCCAGTTGGATCACTGTGCGTTTGCGCATGTTAATGACTTATTTTTCAAAGATTTACCACTCTGATGTATGTTTTGCAGTAGTAGATTTCCTCATGTCCTCCACAGTGAAATATCGTCATTGTTTGAATCACATTTTTGGCAGGATGGTGTTCTTTTACATTTTGGGGGAATCATAGGAGCCTGAGAGAGGAGGGAGACAAATCTTATCTATAAAGCTTATTCATGAATTTTTGTTTTGGCATGGGAAATTTGCCCCTGTGTGTAACAAGGGCATTTAACAAAATCTGTAACGCTTGTTTGAACTAAATTAGTTTCTTACAGCAAAGCTGTAAGAAGCTCTTTTTTCAGTTGTTAACATGCTTTTAGACTAAGTTCCAAATTCAAAATGAATTTGAATGCCGCCTCCAATCTACACCACTGCACCTCATCTTTGTTCTTTTTTCTTCCTTTCCCAGACATCTTATATTCTCATTTTATTTCTTCAACGGACATCAATTAGCACTTTGGTCCCTAACCCAGATCGGTTTTGTCAGCACCTCATGCTTGGAGTTTTTCTTATTTTCATCGTTTGACTCAACTAGTCCTCTGATTTCCCTGACCCACTTCCCTGATTTCCAAGGTAAAAGCTGGCTGATCTGTCAGACCAATTCTGAATCTGTCCATAGTCTTTTTCTCTATGCTATACTCTCACATCAACTCATTATTATGACTCGGTGTTAAAGATGTGATAGTATAAAGGGTTACATTATTTTTCAGGAACTGGATACTTGGTTTAACATGACTCTGCCCTGGACAGCCTGGCCAATTACCCTGACTCCCCTACTTTCAATCATACTGAAGATGTTATATAAGTAACGTGTTATTAAATATATTTTTAATGTCTGAAAATGCCCTTCTTCTATAGCTGTCAAATTCAAGAAAGTTATCTCAGAATTCTGCAAAGCCTCAGAAGATAGTCTTCAATGACACACACTGTGGATACTAAGATTTACCAACCCAGTAACTTCATGGGCTGACTGAAATTTTTTTCAAGAAGGCAGCTGTGCACCTCCTGCTGGTGGGTTGGTGGCCTCACTGGTGCAGCCACTCCACTAGTGGAAAGGCCCACGTGTTCCCTAGAACTGTTTCTTCTTCTATATGGCCAGAACAATCCTCTGCTCACCCTCCTAGTTGGTACACTGATGAAGCTATTTATTTATTTATTTATATTTTTTAAGACTGGACTGTGGCAGAGGGTAGGGGGCTTTGCTGTGTTGCTCAGCCTGGACTCAAACTCCTGGGCTGAGGTGATCCTCCCGTCTTAGCCTTCCGAGTACCTGGGACTATAGGTATGTGCCCCAGCACCTGGCTGATGCATTCTTTTACATACAGGGCACTACCCTTGCAAATAAAAGTGCCAGATGAAAGAACTGTGCAGTCTACGTTCTAGGTCTGGTTCTATTCCTGATCCAATATGTGATTCTGGGCAAATCATTGTCTCTAGGCTGGACCTCAGTATTCTAGGAAGTAAAATGAGTGTTTTGGATTATATGATATTTAATGACATTTTCTGTTCTAAAATTTAAAACCCTCATTCATCTCAAGGTTACCTTTCTGTTTGTCTATGACTTGCTGTCCTGGCCTATTGGCTGTTGAGAGAAGTAATGAGGCAATTGGGGTATCTGAAACTCAAGGTTTCTAGGAAATTAAGTCCTGGCCCAAGTATGCATTTTATTTTTCTCCATGTAACTCATCCCCACCTAGTGGTTAAAATTTCAAACAGCAACTCATACTTGGAGAGAAAAGCGATTTTATTTATCACACCCAAATGATGTTTTCTTGGGGAAATGATACACGATGTATATATGTAGGCCATGGTTTTTTTTTTTTTTTTTTTTTTTTTTTGTGACAGAGTCTCGCTCTGTCGCCCAAGCTGGAGTGCAGTGGCGCAATCTCGGCTCACTGCAAGCTCCGCCTCCCGGGTTCACGCCATTCTCCTGCCTCAGCCTCCGAGTAGCTGGGACTACAGGCGCCCGCCACCGCGCCCGGCTAATTTTTTGTATTTTTTAGTAGAGACGGGGTTTCACCGTGGTCTCGATGTCCTGACCTCGTGATCCGCCCGCCTCGGCCTCCCAAAGTGCTGGGATTACAAGCGTGAGCCACCGCGCCCGGCCTGTAGGCCATGTTTTTTAACATCAGGTTCAAGATGATGGCTGAAAATCCTCCTGTATCCACCCTGCATGATAATTACAAGGACTGGAGTTACCAGAAAGGCAGAAAAAGAATTTTTAAAAGGTTGTTTCTAGAAGCTGCTTTGAAGACCTTTATGCCTCAAATGACTAAGAACTTTTTGTGTGCCTTGGTTTTTTACAGTTACTTTGAGTAATGAGATTTGAAGGCAACTAATCCCTGACAAAATCAGAGACAGCATGAGAGAATAAGAGTCATCTGTTTAAAGTTGACACACAGGCAGGGCAAAATTTATTTATTCATTTTTAAATCCTGGAAGGTGTATGCAGAAGGGAACTATAATACCCAATTGTCTGGAACATACCCCATTTGAGCAGCTGAGTGGAGTTTCTGTTTTTTTGCCACTTCTTCTCATTTGTTCAGGCTGCCCCTGTGGGCCACTGAACAGGTAGGCTAGTTATACAGCCGCTGGGAAGTTCAGGAGCCTAGGTGAAATTTTGGAAAAAGGCAGTGGCATAAAATAAGGTCCCAGGAAACAGATGTGCTACTCAGAATTCTGAAGTGCAAAACACTTCGTTATAATAGTTGTGCTTAGGCTTTTTTATTACGGATGAGGATAGAAGAGTGGAGTAGGAATCTTTGCTATTACTCAGAGTCTTCTTCTTTGAGTTCTTCTAATACTGTTAGGCTACTTTTGTTAGATCAATTTTATTTGGAAGCCAACAGCTTAAATTTAGGCCAGGATCATAAAGTTTCAACTTTATGAAAATGAGGAAACAGGATGGGTTGGGTGGTTCACACCTGTAATCGCAGAATTTCAGGATGCCACAGAAAGGTGACTGCTTGAGGCTAGAAATTTGATGCCAGCCTGAGCAACACAGCAAGACCCAATTTCTACAAAAAATAAAAAATAATTCAGGTGTGGTGGCAGGTACCTGTAGTTCCAGCTACTCAGAAGGCTGAAGTGGGAGGATTGCTTGAGCCTAGGAGTTTGAGGTTACAGTGAATCATAACCATGCCTGGTTGATAGAGCAAGATCCTGTCTCAAAAAAAAAAAAAAAAAAAAAAAAAAAGAAAAGAAAAGAAAATGAAAAAACAATATAGAAAATATCTAACACCAAAGGTAGTTATTTGAAAAGATGAGTAAAATAGGTAAGCCTCCAGCAAGGCTTACCAACACACAAAAATGTAGGGAGAAGACAGGAATTACCATTTCACAAATGAAAGAAGGATCATTACAACTGATTTCATGGACACTCAAAGGGGAAAGAGGGAATACTATGAATAAATGTGTGCCCACAAATTTGATAAGTAGGTGAAATGATGAAATGGACTGATTTTTTGAGAGACACACACTAGCAACATTCACTCAAAGGGAAAAATAATAACCTTAATCTCTCAGTATATATATTAAAGAAATTAAATCAGTAATTAAAAAATCTTTCAAGAAAGAAAGCACCAGGGCAAGATGATTTTTAGGTGAATTCTATCCAGCAATTAATGAAGAAATAATTATTTTGAATTTCTTCCCAAAATAGTAGTAAATACTTTCTAACTCATTTTATGATGCCAGAATCACTCTAATACCAAAACAAGATAAAGACATTGCTAGAGAAAATAACCTACAGGCCAATATTTCTTGTGAATATAGACACAAGAATTCTTAACAAAATATCAACAAACTGAACTCACTCTACTGGAATAATTAAGTAACTGGATGGTAGATCATGAGTCAGATTTCTCATTTATGGAGTGGGAGGTTACAGACAGGCAAAAAAAGAAGGCTAGAATGGTTTATGTTGCAATAGATTAGAATTGGAGACATCAGCATGAACTCATGTTCAGCTTAATATAGGTATAGATGGCCATTTATAGGAATATTTATAAAAAACATAGGTTAGTGTAGATACTATTTGAGAAGGTCTAGAAACAATGATTCCCCAGTAGTAATGAACACACCCAGTACTCAGATCTTTGTATCCAACACCATTTTCCAATACAAAGAATCAGGGCTCTTTAGGAAATGGCTGATTGTAAGACCAGGGCACAAGCATAGGAGATGAGCCTGGAGCATTGTGTGGTGCCAGAAAACAAGAAAGTGCTGAAAACAAAATATCAAACAAATGCACACACACACACACACACAAACAAAAACAAAACACCTCTCATAAAACATAAAACACTACAATGGGCTATGTCCATGAGGCATGAAAGCCCACCAAAAGAGCTCTCTATGGCCAAAGCTGGAATAATCTGAGCAGCAAAATAGCATGGTGTTGGAGTAAATGCAAAGTATAAAACAAATATCCATGATTCCACACAGATATAAATAAATGATTGAATAACTAACTTCCCACACCATCGGTGTAGGCTGTGCACAGTAACTTCCACAGAGAGCAATAGGGAAGGGGAGAAATAATAATTTTACACTGGAGAAATCTGACAAACACGATCTCAGCCAGGTGATCACAGTTAACATCAAGAGTAATGTCATGTTCCAATAATAAGTAATGAGACTGAAGCTGTAACAAAAAGCTTCCTATCAAAGAAAAGTCCAGGACCAAATGGCTTCACTGTGAATTCTACCAAACTTTTAAAGAAGAACTAATACCAATTCTACTCCAACCATTCCAAAAAATAGAGGAGGTGGGAACACTTCCAAACTCATTCTGCGAGGCCAGTGTCACCCTGATACTAAAACCAGACTAAGACACATCAAAAAAAGAAAGCTACAGGTCAATGAACAATAGGATGTGTTTTACCCAGTTATGTGCAACACTAATCCTCCCCTTTGCAGTATACAAATTTCAATTTTTTAATGAGCCTAACTACAATAAACATTGCCTTTCTATCACATAAATTCTTCTATCCGTCAGAGGGCCACTCAGGGAAGTTCTTCACTGGGCTACTTTGTTTTGCCTGAGCAAGCAAGGAAACTCAGTGTTTATATTATTGAAGGAATGTCTTTGACATTCTTTTAAAAAAGACATCCTACTGAATGAACCTGTTAGCTTTCCTTCATCTAGATTGAAGTTTCTCAACCTTGGCACTATTGATGTTTCAGGCTACATAATTCTTTGTTGAGGGTGGGGGTGCTGTTACGTGCGCTGTAGGATAATTAGCCTCATCCCTTGCCTCTGTCTTCTACACATCAGTAGCACCTTCCCTTCCAGTTGTGACAGTAGAAAATGTTTCCAGACATTGTCAAATGTCCTCTGGTAGGCAAAATTATCTCTGGTTGAGAATCTGTTGTTTAGATCAACAAAGGACTTGAAGGTCATGAGCGGCCCTCTTGAGTTTATGTTCCTGGGGTCTACTGTTTCCAGTGCTCAGTAACTCAACGATGACAGAGTTTTTACTGTTCTCACTTAGTTTGGTTTGTACTGTAGCCAGCAGTCTTCTGTGAGTGGTACACGACACCACTATGTTGTGCCCAGAGCTGGTTAATTGAGCTCCCATTCATTGTTTGTGGTCTGTTTGTCCACTACATTTCTACAGAAAATGAGAAGTATTTGTTGTCAAGATTTGGAATACATAGTTAATTGGATCTTCACTCAATCTGTACCTCATCTACCTGTCCTTTATGTCTTTTCCCAACTTCTTTAACCCATATGCAGACCTTCATTGGCCAAAATATGGGCCAAAACTCAGGTGGAAATTTGCTCTGTGTCATTCCTTGCACATTATCTTTGTCATATTTGGCTTACTTTCCTCTGAATCCTATGATAAACACGGGGCTTCTGAGCTCAAAAGAGTGAACAATCTGAAGGGAATCCTAGTTTCTAATCGTATATTCATTATAATGCTAACTTCTATGCTTATTGGTTTATAATTACTAATATATTGCTGATATCATTTTGAAAAGGGAAAACTGAAGGATTTCTAGAGAAAATGTAATTCTATATTATTAAAATATGTCAATTCCTTAAGAAAAAACTGTTTTGCTAAAGTTTATCTTACAAATAGACTCTAACTTTGAGTCAAGTTAATGGCCATGCTTACAATGTTACTATGTATGAGTTCATGTCACACTAGAAAAAAAGACCTGCTAACAGAACTGGAGGGCTTTAGAACAATTTAAAAATTTTAGTAGGTGGCATATAAATGTAACAAAAGTTCAAGAAATATCCTAAAATTTGGTAAATACTTAGACATTAGACAGGGTTAATATCTTCTTTATTTTATCATAGTTTTAATATAATATTAACATAAAGGGTAGCACAAGAAACATAATGTTAAAATAATAGTATAGTTTATGCAAGGCATGAATTTACTTACTATGGAATGCCTAGACAGATGGGCTAACATTAATTTGGCAGAATTTTACAATTATGAACATGCCAACAGCTGTTCAAGCAAATTAAATTATAGTACCCAATATCCTTATAAAATGGGTTGATTCATTTAATTTGTCTAATATTTTAAAATAACAATTATTCTTTTATTTTTGACCATCTTAATTCTCTGAGAAACTATTTATATAATAAATTTACATGTTAGATTTAATGAAGACATAATTGCATCAGAAAAATTTAATAATCCTTGTAAAGTCAACACAATCCAAGTTGAAATATTTGTCTCATATTACAGAGAAAATTTTAATATCCAGACCATGTTATGTAAATAGGTTTCATAAGTCATTAAGAAAAAGAAATAACTTAGAAAAATAGCTAAACAGAGTGAACAGTCAATTAATCTGAGAGAAAAAAACTGGCTAAAAATAGTTTGTAAAGACTGTTGATATCACTAAAGGAAGAATACAAAAGAAAACAATTAAAATTTTATTTTATCAGATAGGCAAACATTACAATGATTTATAATATAATTGTTGAGAGTTAGTGAGATGTGCAAATTTATTTCATAAGAGAGGTAGTATAAATTAATATATCCTTCTTAGAATTCCATGTGATAAAGTCTCTCAAAATTTAATTTCAAGTGATATATATTTTAACCCAAAGAAAGTTTTCCTACTGTAGATGCACATGTTTTCTTAAGTAAACATTCTTGGTCACCTTTTATGTGCCAGGCACTATGTGAGATACCGGGAATAAAATGGCAAATAATATTGACCGCAATTTGCAACCAATTAAAATTTCCATGCTAAGAGGTTGGTTATACGAACTTACAGTATAGTATTGTGTCAACGTTGAAAAACAAAGTAAGTCTGTAAGAACTGGCATTTTAAAAAATTTATCAATATCTCTGGATAAAACATAAAGGATTAAATTATATGTAAATAAATGTTGACAAACTGCATGATATATTTCCTTTCTGGTAAAAGAAATTTAAATATGCATAGAAAGAATACAGAAGGTTGTCTACCAAAATTTTACCACTAAATTGTTCAATTGTTGATTTTGTTTTGAATCATTAGGGCCACTTGCCTAAGTCAATAAATAAATGAATAAGGAAGTAAACTAATCAAGGTTAGATCATCAAACATTTAACTACCTAATTTTTAAATTGTTTTATTCTTTACGTGTTTTTCCCCAGTAGCATGAGCAGAAAACTTCATTAATGAAAACTATTAATGGAAAGACCCTAGCATATAAAAATTCTTGTAATTTATTTCAATGGTTTTTACAATGAAGGAAACCTAAAATGAAAAAAACTCCCTCAAAACATAAAATTATGTCAGCCTCTTTATGTTTCCCCTCTCTGCCTTTTACCTGGGACCTGGTGCCTATTTTCTTTAGCCGAATGGTGGCAGCATTTGAACACTGTTACTCATTGCCTGCTGGGCATGTGCCCTGATTAGCCAAAACCAGGGTTGGTATGATGTGCTTAGATAGGCATGGCTAAATAAGACCTCTATGCTGAGACCGTATCAACAGGCTCCACAGTGCCTTTGTATGAAAATACATCAAAGAAGAAAATAATATCTACCTTTGATTGCCATGTATGAAAATTATACATATTTTAGAATGTTTTAATTTTTAGAAAGACCTTAATATAAATTAAATAACTTGAGAATTAGTATTAGTGCTAGTAGTGCTTTTCACAATTAATCACATATTTTCTTACTTACACTCTTGAAAAGGACACTTAGTAATTCTGAGTCTTAAATTACTCCTGCTTGTCTTATTAAAAGAAAAGTAAAACATGTTTAATGTGTTTTCTGGAGAATGGTGAAGAGCTATTTTAAAGCAGTCCATTTCAGTTTTAGGAAATTAGATTGTCACCATGTGAATGTGCTCATTGGCAGGATGGTACATAATTTTCACATAGTTTTCATATTCACCATTCTCTTGGAACCTAACACTTTGTCTGACATGAATAAATAAATGATTGTCTAATTCACCACCTGATGATTAGTTTCTTGGAGCTGCTGTTCTGGTTAATATCATCATAAAATAATACTAAAATTTGTTCATAAAATATAATTTTATGGATTTGCATTTTTAAAATATCTGGAGCACAAATATTTAACATGAATGTTAACAAAACATCTTTAAGACTTTTACATTGCTTTTCTTGCAGTGTGTGAGTGTGGTTTGGTAAGCAGTTTTTAATAATCACCTTTAAAATTTGTGGTTCATAGCAAAAACATTGAGTGAGATACTGAAATGTTCATATAACATCAATAAAAAGTTATTGTCAACTATCAGCAATTCTATTATAAATTAAGAAAATATATCTTCTGTTTAGCTATTCCAAATCCATATTTAAGCACATACTCACCTAAATCTTGCACGAAGACTTAAACTCTCTAAAGTTCTGCTTCCTAATCCATAAAGTGAGGATGAAAATACGTCTGTTATCTTAGGAATATTCACTATTTGGGAAGATTCAATATGATAATGTATGTAAAGCACTTAGCATAGGGCCTGGAACATACTGAGTTTTATAGAGAATGCTCTAGTTTATTGTGATTACGGAGTATACTTCTGGAAGTGGGAAATTTCTGGATTAGAGCAACACAGTGTAGCAATGGTAAATGGGATAGACTTTGCATAGGGATTCATCTCCAATTATAGGCATGGCTTACTGTATGAACGCATTTGTGTGTGTGTGTATGTGTGTGTGTGTGTGTGTGTATGTTTGTGTGTGTGTGTGTGTGTGTTTGTATGTATGCATGTGTATTAACTTTTCTCCGGTGGATGGAATGGATCATTGTCAATACTCAGCCTCATTCTGGCCTATGATTTTTGTTACTGCAGAGATATTTCTAGCTTGTGTTCTAAAAATATATTCGAAAAGCTTCACCAGTGGAAACTGAAAAACAATTTTTTTGGTGTGTAACTTTGATATTTTAGAAATTTTTGGCCATGATTGTTTTCTATCATGAATTTTAGAATCTCTGGCCAAGTTCCCAAATCATAACTTTTGGATTTGTTGGGATTGAATTACATTCATCAGTCATTAAATATGCTTCTAAAGTAAAACATGAACAAGTCAGTAAAAATTCCAAAATTGGAGTGACATCAGCAAGATGGCAGAATTGAAGTTCTCCACCTCCACTCTCTCCCCACGGAAATCCAACTAGCAACTGCCCACAGACAAGAATAACTGTGGGAAATCCCAGAACTCAGGAGTGAGGCTGAGAGATCCACTTGGACCACAAAGCGAGAAAAACCATGTTCAGGGGATCAGAGGAATGGTTCTCTTTGACTGCACCACCCATACCCCAAGACAGTACAGTGCCACACACAGAGGATTCCCATGGACCCATGGTTTCTACAGTGAGAAAAATGAGTTGGAGGTAGACATTCAGTTTCCATACAATTCTGGGACCCTTCATAGAAATCTCACTCCTGTCAGCCTGTGGGAAACATTGGGAGTACCAGCAGGATTACATCATGACTAGCCAACAGCATAGTGCTACAGGAACACAGTCCACAAGTTTGCAGGATTGAGTCCCTAGCCAGCTACTCCATACAGCCTTGATACTCACAGAGATAGCATGTGGCCCCACTCAACCTAAACTGAAGAGCAGTGACTTCAAAAAGCCTTGGTGCTCTGCTTAAGCCCACCATAGTCCAGGAGGCAAGACTACATGCATATCTATGAAACATGGCCTCTGTCCCTGCTCATCTTATGTGGTTGAGCAGCTACCCCAGCCACTTCATCCAGTCTCAGAGCACAGCATATAGTCCTGCACAACTACAGATTCTGAGCAACAGAATCATCCAGCCAAGGAAGAAAATCTACAACCCTGCCCATTCAGAGACAAGCATAGAGTCCAGCTAGAAGCCCCATTTGACAGTAGAGTCCAGTTAGTGGTCTCACCAAACCACAGAGTACAACCAGCAGTACCATTAGACCTCAGAGCACAGGAAGTGACCCAGCCCAACTAGGACACCTGAACCACCGTTAGCCTGTCTGAGGTTGCTATTAGCTGATTCCTCCAGAATCCCAGGCTAGACTATATAGTAAAGGTCTATCACCAACAAAGAACACCTGCAAGGGCTGGAAGAGGTGGCTGTCTGCTAAAACACACAGGTATCGATATAAGGACACAAAGATTATGAAAAATCAGGAAAATATATGATACCACCAAAAAAAAAAAAAAAAAAAACAACTAATAAAGCTCCAATAATAGACCTGGAAGAAATGGAGATCTATAAAATGACCAAAAAATAATTCCACAGAATCAACCTATAAAGAAATTCAGAAAGCTCTAAGAAAATTTAAATAGAAACATAAATAAAATTTGGAAAACAATGCATCAACAAAATTAGAAGTTTAACAAAGAAATGTAAAAAATAAAAAATAAAAATCCTAGAGATAAAGAATATAACAATTGAGAAAAATCCAATAGGTAGTTTAAATAGCAGACTTGATCCAGCAGAAGAAAGGGTAATGATCTCAAAGACAGGACATTTGAAATTATCCAATCAGAGAAATAAAAAGAAAAAAAGAATGAAAAAGAATAAATAAGACCTACGTAAATTATGGGACACCATCAAGCAAAAACTATCCACCACATAATAGGAGTTTCAGAAGAAGAGAGATATAAAGGCCTAGAAGGCATATTTAAGAAAATAGTGGCTGAAAAATCTCCAAATCTAGGGAAAGATGATAACATTCAGATATAGAAGCTCAGAGACTGCCAGTAAAATTCAATCCAAAGAGAAGTTCACCAAGACACATTATAATCAAATTGTGAAAATTTAGACAAAGAAAGAATACTAACAATAGCAAAAGATAAGAAACAGATCACATTCAAAGCTTTCAGCAGATTTCAGATTTTTTCCTGCTGTGGGCAGCCTAGGGACTTAGTGCCCTGCCTTCCAGCTGCTCCAGTCTGGCTAAAATGGGCCAAAGTACAGCTCAGCCCATGGCTTCAGATGGCACAGATGCCAAGCCTTGGTGGCATCCATGTGGTGTTGAGCCTTTGGGTGCACATAAGTCAAGAATTGCGGTTTGGTAACCTCTGTCTAGGTTTCCAAGGATGTATGGAAATGCCTGGATGTCCAGGAAGAAGTTTTCTGCAGGGGTGGAGCACTCATGGAGAACCTCTGTTAGGATAGTGTGGAAGGAAAATGTGGGGTCAGAGCTCCCATATGGAGTCCCCACTGGGGCATTACCTAGTGAAGCTGTGAAAAAAGGGTCACTGTCCTCCAGACCCCAGAATGATAGATTCACTGACAGCTTGCTCCATGCACCTGGAAAAGCTGCAGACACTCATCACCAGTCCACAAGGGTAGTACACTGGAAAAGCTGCAGACACTCATCACCAGTCCATGAGGGCAGTACACTGCAAAGCCACAGGGGTGGAGCTTCCCAAGGTCATGAGAGCCCACCTCTTGCTTCAGTGTGACCTGGATATGAGACAGTGAGTCAAAGGAGATCGTTGTGAAACTTTAAGGTTTAATGACTACCCCATTGGGTTTTGGACTTGCATGGGGTCTGTTGCCCCTATGTTTTGGGCAATTTCTCCCATTTGGAGAGGGTGTATTCACCCACTTCCTATACCCTGTTGTATCTAGGAGGTACCTAACTTGCTTGTGATTTTACAGGCTCATAGGTGGAAGGAACTTCCTTGTCTCAGATGAGACTTTGTACTTGGACTTTTGAGTTAATGCTGGAATGAATTAAGACTTTGGTATACTTTTAGAAGGGCATGATTGTGTTCTGAAATATTAGGACATAAGATTTGGGAGGGGCCAGGGGCATAATGATATGGTTTGGTTGTGTCCCCATCCAAATCTCATCTTGAATTGTAGCTCCTTAAATCCCCATGTATCATGGGAGGGACCCAGTGAAAGGAAATTGAACTATGGGGGCAGTTACCCCCATGTTGCTGTTCTTATGATAGTGAGTGAGTTCTCATGAGATCTGATGGTTTTATAAGGGGCTTTTCCTCCTTTTGCTCAGCACTTCTCCTTGCTGCCACAATGTGAAGAAGGACAGGTTTGCTTCCCCTTCCTCCATGATTGTGTTTCCTGAGGCCTACCAGCAGTGTGGAATTGTGAGTCAATTTAACCTCTTTCCTTTATAAGTTACCAAGTCTCGGGTATGTCTTTATAAGCAGCATGAGAACAGATTAATACACAAGCTCTAACCTATCAATAATTACCTTGAATATAAATAGATTAAATTATCCAATAAAAATACAGAATGACTGAATACATTAAAAAAATACAACTATATGCTGCCTACAAGAGACCCCTTTTTCTAGTAAGGGCACACGTAGACTATGAATAAAGGGATGGAAAAAGATATTCCATGAAAATGGAAATCAAAATAAAGCAAAGGCACCTATATTTATATTAAAAAATTAACTTTAAATCAAAAACTATAAAAATAGACAAAAAAGATCATTACATGATGATAAAAGAGGTTAATTCACCAATAGGAAATAACAATTGTATATGTATGCCCTCAACATTAGAGCACCTAAATTCATAAAACAATTATTAAATGACTAGGAGGTAGAAACAGAGTATACTACTACAAGACAGGATTCACGATGCAAGGGTAGTTCAATACATGCAAATCAATAACACCAGGTTAAAAAGTGAAAAATAAAAATTATATGATCATTTCAATAGATGCAGAATAAATATTTGACAAAACTCAACATGCTTTTATGATCAAAATTCTCAACAAATTAGGTATACAGGAAATGTACGTCCACATATTTAAAGCCATATATGACAAACCTGTAGCTAGTATCATTCCCAATGGTGAAAAATTGAAAGCTTTCCCACTAAGATTAGAGACTAGATAAGAATGCCCACTCTCACTACTTCTTTTTTAATATAGTACTGGAAATTTTAGCCAGAGTAATTAGGCAAGCAAAAGTAATAAAAGGCATCCTAATTGGAAAGAAAGAAGTTCTTTCTTTCCAACTGCCTGTATTTGCTGATGACAAGGTCTTGTATATAGAAAACCCTAAAGATTCCACCAAGAAACTGTTAGAACTGACAAATTCACTAAAGTTGAAGCATACAAAATCAACATACAAAAATTACTTGCATTTTCATATACTAATAATGAGCCATCTAAAACAAATTTTAAAATCACATTTACAATAAGGGCAAAATAATTAAATAATTAGGTGTAAATTTAACCAAACAAGTAAAAGACCCGTATACTGAAAACTACAAAACACTGATGGAAAAAAATTGAAGCAAACACAAATTAATGGAAATATATCCATGTTCATGGACTGGAAGAATTAATATTGTGAAAATGTTTATACTACCCAAAGACATCTATAGATTCAATCCTATGAAAATTCCACAAGGCCAAGCACAGTGGCTCACGCCTGTAATCCCAGCACGTTGGGAGGCTGAGGCGGGTGGATCACGAGGTCAGGCTTTTGAGACCAGCCTAACCAACATGGTGAAACCCCATCTCTACTAAAAATACAAAAATTAATGGGGCGGGACGTGCCTGTAGTCCCAGTTACTCGGAAGGCTGAGGCAGGAGAATCACTTGAACCCAGGAGATGGAATTTGCAATGAGCCAAGATTGCATGTCACTGCACTCCAGTCTGGGGGACAGAGCGAGACTCTGTCTCAAAAAAAAAATTCCACAACAATTTTTCACAGAAATATAAAAAACAACCCTTAAATGTGTATGCAGCCACAAATGACACCAAACAAAACAATCTTGAACAAAAAGAACAAAGCTGGAGTCATCACACTCCCTAATTTTAAAGCATATTTGTAAAGCTATGGTAATTAAAACAGCATGGTACTATTAGAAAATCCAGAAATGAACTCATGAATTCCTGGTCAATTGATTTTTGATAATAGTGCTATGAATACACAATGAGAAAAGGATAGCCTCAAATAAATGATGTTGAGAAGATTAGATATCCATTTGCAGAAGAATGAAACTAGATCCTTGTCTTATTGCATATACAGCAACCAACTCAAAATGGATTAAAGACAAATATAAGACCTGAAGATGTAAAACTACTGGTAGAAAATATAGAGGAAATCTCAATGCCACTGGTCTGGGCAACAATATTTGGGATATGACACATACAGCATAAACCACAAAGCAAAAACAGACAAATCAAACAGCAGCAAACTAAAAAACTTGTGCACAGCAAAGAAAACCATTAACAAAGTGCAGAGACAACCACAGAATGGGAGAAAATACTTGCAAACTATACAAGTGATTAAAGGTTAATATCCAAAATGTATAAGGACCTCAAATAACTCAATAGCAAGAAAAGAAACAACCCAATTAAAAATAACAGATGACATTGACAATCATTATTCAGATATACAAATGGCCAACAGGTACGTGAAAAAATGCTCAGCATTACAAATCGTGAGGAAAATGCAAATTAAAACCACAATGAAATATCACATCTGTTAGAATGGTCTTTATAAAAATGATAAAACAAGTGTTGGAGAGGATGTGGAGAAAAGGGAGCCTTTGTATACTGTTAGTGGAAATGTAAATGACTATAGCCATCATGGAAAAGAATATAGAGTTTCCTCAAAAAACTAAAAATAGAACCTACCATGAGATTTAGTAACCCCAGTTCTGGGTATATATCCAAAGTAACTGAAATCAATATTTTGAAGGCATATCTGCAATCCCATGTTCATTGTAGCATTAGTCATACCAGCCAGAATATAGAATCCACCTGTCTACCAGCAAATGAATGGAAAAGGAAAATGTGGCATATATATACAATGAAATGCTATTCTGCCTTAAAAAACAGGGAAATTCTATCATTTGTGACAACATGGATAAAACTGTAGGACATCATGGTAAGTTAATTAAATAAGGCATGGAAAGACAGATGAAAGAACATGATTTCACTTATAGGTGGAATCTAAAAATGTTGAACTCATACAAGTAGAGATTAGAAGGATGGTTAGCAGAGGTCGGGGGTGGTGGGGAGGGAGGGAATAGGGAGTTATTGATCAAAGGATACAAAGTTTCAGAGAAACAAGAGGAGTAGGTTTTGAGATATATTACAAGGCAGGGTGACTATACTTGATAATAATGTGTTATATATTTCAAAAATAACTAACAGAGTAAATCTCAAGTGTCTCACCATAAAACATGACTGGGAAGCAAGGTGATGGGTATCTTAATTAGCTTGACCTACCCATTCCACATTGCATACATATATCAAAACATCACACTGCATCAACAAATGTATGCAATTATAATTTATCACTAAAAATAATAATAATTGTAATGCCAAAATTATTTCCCATTACTTGTAGAATTAAGGTCAAATTCCTTGAATGATGATATGGCATGGCTGTGTCCCCACCCAAATCTCATCTTGAGTTCCCACATGTTGTAGGAAGGACCCAGTGGGAGGTCATTGACTCATGGGGGCAGGTCTTTCCTGTGCTGTTCTTGTGATAGTGAATAAGTCTCTCAAGATCTCAGAGTTTTATAAAGAGGAGTTCCCCTGCACAAGCTATCTCTCTTTGCCTGCTGCCACCCGTGTAAGATATGACTTGTTCCTCCTTCCCTTCTGCAATGGTTGTGAGGCTTCCCCAGCCACGTGGAACTGTAAGTCCATTAAACTTCTTTCTTTTGTAAATTGCCCGGTCTCAGGTATGTCTTTATCAATAGTGTGAAAATGGACTAATACAGTAAATTGGGACCAGTACAGTGGGGTATTGCTGAAGAGATACTCGAAAATGTGGAAGCAACTTTGGAACTGGGTAGCAGGCAGAGATTGGAACAATTTGTAGGGCTGAGAAGAAGACAGGAAAATGTGGGAAAGCTTGGAACTCCCTAGAGACTGGTTTAATGGCTTTGACCAAAATTGTGGTAAAGATATGGACAATGAAATCCAGGATGAGGTGGTCTCAGATGGAGATGAGAAACTTGTTGGGAACTGGAGCAAAGGTGACTCTTGTTATGTTTTAGCAAAGAGGCTGGTGACATTTTGCCCCTGCCCTAGAGATTTGTGGAATTTTGAACTTGAGAGAAATGATTTAAGGTATCTGGCAGAAGAAATTTATAAGCAGCAAAGCATTCAAGAGGTGACTTGGGTTCTGTTAAAGACATTCAGTTTTTTTTTCTTTGTCTAGGATTAATTTCTTTTTCTTTTCTTTTTTTTATACTTTAAGTTCTAGGGTACATGTGCACAACGTGTAGATTTGATACGTAGGTATACATGTGCCATGTTGATTTGCTGCACCTATCAACTAGTCATTTATATTAGGTATTTCTCCTCATGCTATCCTGCCCCAGCCCCCCACCCCCTGACAGGCCCCAGTGTGTGATGATTCCCCTCCCTATATCCAAGTGATTTCATTGTTCAATTCCCACCTATGACTGAGAACATGCGGTGTTTGGTTTTCTGTCCTTGTAATAGTTTGCTAAGAATGATGGTTTCCAGCTTCATCCATGTCCCTGCAAAGGACATGAACTCATCCTTTTTTATGGCTGCATAGTATTCCATGGTGAATGTGTGCCACATTTTCTTAATCCAGTCTATCATTGATGGACATTTGGGTTGGTTCTAAGTCTTTGCTATTGTGAATAGTGAAAGTTTTCTCCTGCCCCATTTATAATTATTATCATTATATTTGTTCATGTGTGGTAGGAACACTTAACCAAAATCAATTTTCTTAGCAAATTTTAATTGTATGATCAGTATTTTTAGCTATAGGCACTATACTGTATGGTAGATCTGCAATCCTATGTTCACTGCAGCATTATTAATAATAGTCAAGATATGGAAATAATCTAAATGTCCACTAGCAGATAAATGAATAAAGAAAATGTGGTATGTATATGTGTGTGCACAGACACATACCACATGTATAAATACATTCACATACACGTGAATATTATTCAGCCTTAAAAACTGAGGAAAATCCTGCCATTTGCAAAAACACGAAAGAACTTGGAGGACTTTATGCTAAGTAAAACAAGCAGACACAGAAAGACAAATACTGTATGATCTCACTTAATATGGAATCTTATAATGTAGAAGCAGAGGGTAGAATGGTGTTTGAGGGAAAAGGGAAATGGGAAGATAATAGTAAAAGTGTACAAAGTTTCAGGTATGCAAAATAAATAAGCTCTAAAGATCTGTGATATAGCAAATAAAATTTCTTAAATTTCTATTGACTGTTTTATAAAAATCATAGTGTCTACTCAGCTGTCACCATTACAATAGAGTAATACACAGTACCACCTTGTGAATTAGTGAATGTTGTAAAGGGAGATTTGTATGTAATTTTTATGATGGATAACAAAATGTATTTCAGATGAACTATAGACCTAATTGATTATTTCAAATTTCAAATTTTATTCTTCATGAAATGAAGTTAAAAAGACTATTACTTTTTTTATCAGCTCAGTATTACATAAACAAACCACAATGATTTATAGTCTTTAGCTCCTTAAGTGTTACTGTTCATACATTTCATTGCAGAAACTTTCATGTGTTTGATTACAGGATCCTATTTCAGCCTCTGCTCAGGGGGTTACATAATGCTTATATTACATTTTTAAAATCTAAAAAACTTCTGATTTTCAAACTCCCTTGCGGTTTGTGTGAGTTATTTACCGCTGTTACAAACTACCCCCAAATTTTGTGTCTTGTAAACACATTTACGAGCTTGCAGTCTGTGGGTCAGCAATTTGGATTGGACTCAGATGGACAGGTTTATTGGTTACATCTGGGCTCACTCATGTAGCTTTAGTCACGTGATGACTAGACTGAATCTGGATGGCCTAGGATGGTCTCATGTCTTCTGGTTGTCTGGCTTTCAGTTGGTTTTCTAGTAATGCTTCCTCAACAAACTGGAGTTTGTTCACTTGGTGTTTGTATTCAAAGAGGGCAAGAGCAGAAACTGTAAGGCCTCTCAATCTTAGGCTTGAAAGTTACTCAACATCACTTTTACCACATTTTATTGATGAAAGCAAATCACAAATTATTATAACTGAAGAAGCAGAGAAATGGGTGTTATTTATCATGAGTGGAGCTGCAAACAATTTGTGGCTACTTTGCATCTACCACAGTGATCTTACTCATACAAGATTATGGATCCACATTATCAGTGGAGAGCAAATGTCAAAACCATCACGGAAAATGTTCCTATTGCTACCTGAGTAATTTTGAGAACTAGTTTTGATTCTCTTAATATAATTAGTTGTAGAAGATATGAATAAAAACCAGAGAGTGAGGTATCAAATAGTTTACTTAATCTAGGGAAAGTATTATTACAAATCCCTGGCAATCACCAGAAGAGTAGAGTGAAAGTCGATAGCGTGATGGCGATATAACATGGTGTGAATAGGGCATTTAATGGGAGTAGCTTGCATCTTGTTAAATCTGCCCCATGATTTATGAGCCATAAGTGAATGAACATGCCCAGGAGCTACCTACTGGGGAAGACAGTGTGTCAAGGAAAAGGTATAATAACTGTGAGTTAAGTCAAAGAGACATAAATAGATAAAATATCTGTGAAGACAATGAGGACTGTATTTGTCTATTATTTAAAATGGAGCACAGGACATAATGGAAGAGGCTCAACAAATTTTCAGTGTAGCAAAGAAAAGCTGAGTCTAAGGGACTCCAAGTTCAGATATTTGAAAGAAGTCATATGTGATTGAGAATGTTTGATATTACCATTTTATTGAAAATTTGGAAAAAAAATCATTTTTGCTGACAGAATGGTATGCCTCTAGCTGTTGATTATGATTCAGGAAAAGAACATGAGGACTTTGGAAACAATTTTTGTTTGAACAATAAAGGGCAGGCAAGATATCATTGTATGCGTTTCTCAAGAAATCAACTAAATGAACTGGAAACTTAGAACCAACAACACATGAAAAGGAACAATAAATATTAACCTACCTTTGGACAAAGACAGGTTGTATTGAATTCTGAGGAAAGAAAACACTGAAGCTATCAAAAGACATAAGTTCAAAAGGAAAGGGGGAGATAGCTGCCACTGAAAGGCAAATCAAGGAAGAGTTATACCTCACCCCTACCATTAGGCATATATAGTGAATGTGGAAATTAAATTGACATCATGTAAATCTTATGCCAATCCAAACACCAGGGACCAATCTTCCTGTTTCCTCTTTCCTTTCACCTCACATGAACTTCACTAGTGAAAAATACTGGGGCCATGTGTGTTGCTCGTGCTACCTGTAATCCCAGCACTGTGGAAGGCCGAGGCATTGGGTGGATCTCTTGAGCCTAGGAGTTTGCGACCAGCTGGGCAACATGGTGAAACCCTGCCCTACAAACAAA
This sequence comes from Symphalangus syndactylus, assembly GCF_028878055.3. Lineage (NCBI taxonomy): Eukaryota > Metazoa > Chordata > Mammalia > Primates > Hylobatidae > Symphalangus > Symphalangus syndactylus. The sequence goes on from NC_072424.2 coordinate 105,357,882, forward strand.
CAAACAAACAAACAAGCCCAAATATTAGCCAGGCATGGTGGCATGCCTGTAGTCCCTCCCTACTTGGGAGGCTGAGGCAAGAGGATTGCTTGAGCCTGGGAAGTGGAGGTTCCAGTGAGCTGAGATCGCACCACTGCACTCCAGCCTGGTCGACAGAGAGAAGTCCTGCTCTTTTCCCACTATGAGCGAAAAAGGCTTAACCTGTAGAGTTGTTGAGAATAGGAGATAAAGGGTCCTAATGGAGTTCTGTACTATGACCCCTATATTCCACTTCAGCAGGCTAACAAGTGTCCAGTAAAGGTAAACATGAAATAGTGCTGGCAAGCTACAAGAGATGTAATTTCTGAATTTCATCACAGTGGGAAAGTCTAAGCCTGAACAAAGAGAAGATATTAAGAAAAATTCTGTGGTAAACCAGCTCCAGGAGAGGAATTTAAGGCCTGTGGTTCACGGAGTATAACCATAGAAACAAAAATCCTCATATCCAGCTCAGTTAGATTAACACAAAACCCTTGTGCTAAAGAAAGATCAAACAGAAAGAAAGATATGCCTGTATCCAAGCAAAAATCTATTTATCTCATTTTCTATTGTCTACACAAGGTGTCGATGTTCAACAAAAAATTAGGAGATATATGAAAAGCCTAGGAAACAAACATTCCCAAGACACAAATGAATTAGCACTAGACTCAAAATATGACATAAGAATTTAAATTTATTATGCTAAAGGCTCCACTTGAAAAGGAGGTCAACATACAAGATCATACAGGTAGTTTCAGCAAAGTGAGAGAAATTATAAGAAATCAAATAGAAATGCTAGCAATCTAAAGCACAGTAACAGAGACAAAAAATGCCTATGACTGGCTCATCCATAAACTCAACACAGATGAGGCAAAAATGTCATTGAACTTAAAAATAGTTCACTAGAAATTACCAAATATGAAATACAAAGATAAATAAAGAGTAGTATTAAACTAAATGGATTTCTTCTAAAGTTACCTCTGTACTTTGAATTACTCTGTAGTAAACTGCAACCTAACTCAGTATATACAAACTGCAACATAATTTGAATATATTCTTTTAACAAGTAGCTGAGTCTCAGCCAATCATCACAGCCAAAATTCAGCCAATTATAGGCTGTCAACTGATCAGACCATGCCTAAATAAGGCAAATGTTGAGCTGGAATCAATCAAGCTGTTTCTGTACGTCACATCCTTTCTCTGTCTGTAAATATTACCTGCCCAAGTTGCTGAGTGAAGCTCTCTGAACCTCTCCTGGTTCTAAGTGCTGCCTGGTTCATACTTTGCTCAAATAAATTCTGCTAAATTTAATTTGTCAAAAGTTTTTCTTTTAACAGTAGAAATAAAAAACATAACAGAGATAAAAGAATGGGGCAGGAGAATTTTGGAAGAAATAATGGCTAAGAATTTTCCAAAATTAATGACAGATATGAAATCACAAGTCCTGAAGCTCAGAGAACGCTAAACAAGATGTATATATAAAGATGATATGGTTATTATATTCAAGCTGCTGAAAGCAAAGGACAGGGAAAATCCTAAAAGTAGAGAGAAGGGGTCAGGCCCAGTGGCTCACGCCTGTAAACCCAGCACTTTGGGAGGCTGAGGCGGGTGGATCATGAGGTCAGGAGATCAAGACCATCCTGGCTAACATGGTGAAACCCTGTTGCTACTAAAAATACAAAAAATTAGCCAGGCATGGTGGCGGGCACCTGCAGTCTCAGCTACTCGGGAGGCTGAGGCAGAAGAATGGCGTGAACCTGGCATGAAGCCGGGAGGCGGAGCTTGCAGTAAGCTGAGCACTGCACTCCAGCCTGGGTGACAGAGCGAGACTCCGTCTGAAAAAAAAAAAAAAAAAAATAGAGAGAAGGAAAAAAAGACACATTACCTACAGTGGAAGGAAGGTAAAGAGTATAGCTGACTTCTCACCAGAAACTATGAAATCTAGAAGACCATGAAATGACATCATTAAAATGCTGAAACGACGAAGAAAATGAACAAAATCCTATCAATCCCAGAATTCTGTATCTAGAGAAGATACCTGTAATAAAAATTAAGGGGACATATTTTTTTCAGGCAAACAAGTACTGAGTGAATTCATTGCCAGCAGATCTACAGTAAAAGAAATATTAAAGGTAATTCTTCAAGTGGGAGAAATACGATACCAGGCAGAAACCTAATCTACACAAAGAAATAAAAAGCACTGGAAAATGAAAAAATAAAGTTAAGAGAAATGCCTAGAGGAGAAAGTATTTCAAGGAATGTTGTGGATGAGGTGGGGGTTTAAGGCAGTAGTGGTGAGAGAGGTAGGCCTTGAAACTAAGACTAGAGGGTGGTGGTCAAAATATATTAACAATAATCGATTTTTGCATAAAAGATATATTTACAGTGGATTTTACCTGGCTAAAATATTGCACTTTGTTGAAAGATTGCATCACTATAGGATTTTTTTCTTAAATTATTCAACTCTATGGTGCAGATTATAATTAATATAAGAGACTCTCTTTTAAGGCTTCAGTCTAAGATGTAGTAAACCAATTGATGTACAAAAAGATTATAGCAATGCTTTTAAATAATCCCTAGGCCACTTCTGTTTCAGTGTCAGCAGAATTCTATGGTATAATTGTTGCATACTTGTAAAAAAAAAGCATCTTTTTTTCCTGAGGTAAATTTAAGAAAATTATGATAGATTGAGGGATAGAAGATGTAATGAATTCAATAGAAGACAAAACAAATAAAATTGTAGCAGAAAATTGTTTAAATAGCTATTGAGAGTCAAACAATAAAAAATATAATTACAAAAATTAAAAAGATTTCAATTAATTTAATTCTAGGTATATTAACATCCTATGTGGATTAGAGATGGTTAGCATTTGGTAACCATTATTAAGTAACACTACTCAATACAAGTACCACAAGTAACTTTTTTTTTTTTTTTTTTTTTTGGACACCGATACTCACTCTGTCACCCAGGCTGGAGTGCAGTGGCGCGATCTCGGCTCACTGCAAGCTCCGCCTCCCAGGCTCACGCCATTCTCCTGCCTCAGCCTCCCGAGTAGCTGGGAGTATAGGGGCTGGCCACCACGCCCGGCTAATTTTTTTGTATTTTTAGTAGAGACTGGATTTCACCGTGTTAGCCAGGATGGTCTAGATCTCCTGACCTCGTGATCCGCCTACATCGGCCTCCCAAAGTGCTGGGATTACAGGCGTGAGCCACCACGCCTGGCCCATCTCCTCTCTTTATAGACCATTCTTGCTTATAGTCCAGTCTTGCAAGGACATAACATAATAGGAACCACCTACTGATTTATTTCCCTCACCGTCTCTCACATCTTTCTTTCTCTGCTGAATGAGTTTACACTTAATTCCAAGGGCAATAATTATAATCAAGTACTTGTGTATACATTTGTTGACATTCATACATCTGTGGGTGGAGGTTAGAGCCTGAAAGGATTAGAGTTTAAGGAAAAATGGCATCAGGAATATTTAGAGACAACAAGTGTATACAACTTTTTTTCAGAAATTTTGCTCCAAAGTGGAGCAGTAAAACACATTTGAAGGGCAAGGACACAGAATAAACAGCTCTAGGTTTAAGTATATGTAAGAGACAATTTCTTATTTTTAAAGTTGAATGTTTAAGACATTGGCATGTTTGTAGTTTTACTGAGGATGTGAAAAAATGTAGGGTATTGGCTTATTTTAAAAAATATTTAAATATTTTTAAATGCCTTAATTAAAATGTGAACAAATTCTTCATCCTATATCCCCAGCAGCTACTTTCTTGTTTGTCTCATTTTCAGAGCCAAATTTTTTATTAAATTAATTATATTTTCAGTTTAAGTAATATAGATATATGCATAAGTATGTATACACATAAACATACACACTTATTAATGGTTTTCTTATACCAATTTTTTAATATTTGTTCTTTAGATGCTATCTCTGAATTTCATACTATGAAAGATTTAACACTCTTTCACTACACACTACACACACACACATTACTTTTTATCCTATATTCCTAGAATTGTTAACTAAAATTTGTGGTGAAATAAATATCTATTGTTTAATTATTATGGTTATGTAAATATTATTGGCACCTGACCTACACAGCATAATCCTATTTCTTTCTTATGCAAACTTTTTCTTCCTCCTTAAGTTAATAATTGCTTAATTTCTCTTTTTTTTAGTTTTCTCTGTACTGAACACAAATCACTAACTTTTATAGAGCTCTAAAACTTTTTCCAATATCATCAAAGTCATCAGGTAATGTATGTTTTATTTAATATTTTTGAAAGTACTCTTTCTGGAATCCCCCATCCTCATGATCCAAAATATGATTGCTCTCTCCATCTCAATCTTCCCTTCATTAACATCACAGGAATTCCCCTCTCTTCTGTTTCACATGTCCTGTTTCTTAAACTCAATGTTTTCCCCTTTCTTGGTTCGCCTGTTTATTTGGTAGAACTTATATTCCAGGAGTTTCCTGTGAAAGTTTCAGAGGAAGAACATTTTTTGAGATCTTGCATATCAGAAATATTTATATTTTATCCCCACACCAGGCAGTTCGGCTGGATATTCAATTCTAGTTCTAGCTAGCTAGTTCTAGCTCCTCAGGATTTTGTAAATATTACTTCATTTTCTTCTACCTCCCAGTGCTTTATCTGAAGAGTTCAGTGGATTTCTTACTCATAATCCTTTCAACGTGACATAATTTTCCAGGGAAATTTTGGGGATTGCTATTATAATAAAACTCATAGGAGATACTTGTTTTCTCAATGGTCTCTGCAGAAATTACTCTATCTTTTAGTATTGAGTTATTGCTGTGGCAAAATATGAATGACCCTGTTTATTTTGTCTTTGTATGTGACTTGTTTACTTTGCCTGGATTCCATTCACTCTGTCTTCATCTATTATGTTCAGTAATGTCACCAGGATATGGTTCAGTGCAGGTTATTCAGTGTCTTTTTTTATATTTTATTTTTGTTGCCAATTCAAGACATTCTTTATTTCAGGAAATCTTCCTTGCATTTTTTTATTCAACTTTTTTCTTACTCTCTTCTTCAGGTAGGAAAGAAAAATTATGTGTATTGGTCCTTTTCTTTCCCTGTATATATAAACTTTTAAATAATTGTCATGTCTTTTTCCAATATTTATCCTTTTCTATTTCATTTTGAGTGATTTCTTCAGGATAGCATATTAAGTACCTGACATTATTTATATCATTTATAATTGCCACTTTTGTTGTTTCCTGTAACTATTTTATATTCTCTTCATCTCTAGAGCCCTTCAAGTCTATTTATCATCTTTTCTGATAGTTTCAATTTTTTCAAGAGCTTATATCACTGTTTTGGAACACTTCATCTTAGTGATCTTTATTGTCCATAATTTCTGAGATGATAGGTAATTATTGTCTGAACTCTTTTTCTTTTTTATTAATTTTTATTTATTATTTATTTATTGTTATACTTTAAGTTCTGGGATACATTCTTTGCAGAATGTGCAGGTTTGTTACATAGGTATATATGTGCCATGGTGGTTTGCTGCACCCATCAGCCCGTCGTCTACATTAGGTATTTCTCCTAATGCTATCCCTTCCCTAGCCCTCTACCCACCGACAGGCCCTGGTGTGTGATGTTCTCCTCCCTGTGCCCCTGTGATCTCATTGTGTCTGAGCTCTTTTTCTGTCTTCTAGTACAGTTTCTCTTGTGATATAAGTTGTTTATATTTTGATTGTCTTATTTCCCCATTTTCCCCCAAAATATCTTTTAAGGATATTTTTTCATTTTATTCGTATGTATTTTCCAATTTCTGTTATGACGTATCATTGCTTGCTAAGATTATGGTTATCTTGATGGGGTCAGTTTAGGAATATCTGAAGAAAGGACAGAGGAAGAATGAACTAGTAAAGCCTACAGCGTTGATATAAACACTGATATAAACACCTAATAAATCTCTATCAAATCTGTCTTTTTTTTCCACAATCTTGTCTCTCCTTAACTGTCTGAATCATTATATTTTGAATTTTGTCTGGGTAATTATCAGGATCCAGGTGTTTGGGGCAGCACACAGAAAAACCCCTCATCTCATCAGCTCTTAGTTGTATTATCTGGTGACTTCCCCTTCTTTTCCCTTCTTTACCAAGTTGCACATCTGACAGTGTCCTCTCTCAAAGGGGAAAAATTACAGATAATCAGAGTCACATGTTGGCCTGATTTATCTTTCAATGAAGATTTTAAATCATATCTCTAGTATGATGTTTTAAAATCACTTATCTAGTTATATTCCATGTTGTGACTCTAGACCTGACAAAAAGGTAATGCATAACCTGTATTACATCAAGGAATTCAGTAAATATCTTTGTCTTCATGTGTAGTACATTTTATATTATTTGATAAATATGCTTCATAGCCTGTGATTTTCAAATATATTCACATCCTTGTTCCAAGGAAGATGTCATCTTGGTGGTTTCTTTTTTGCTTTCATTCTCAATATTTCATCATAAGGAAAAGCGTGAAAATCCTTTTACACTGGAGTAAATAGGAACCACTTTCAGAGAAAAAAGTATACCCATAGGATATTTAATCAGGAAAAATATAATTACTCTAATATACTAAAATGTTTGTATAAATACAGGTAATATAACTCCCCAAATTAACTGTAAGATAATACTGTTTCTTAAGTGTCAGCCAGTTAAGTATTTTGGAATATTTGCCAAGAATTTTTTTTATGTTAGGAAAGTTAACCATAGCTTTTCTTTTTGTCAATTTTTTTAAAAGTTTTTGATTCTTACCACTCTACATGTGTGGCCATGAGCTGTGTGTTTTGCAAACAAAAGAATCTAAGCTTTTCTACTGTTATTGAGGATGGGAAACGGAAGAGGATGATGACTGCACTGAACTAATTCAATAATATAACCAAATCGTCGATAAGTCAAGGTGCATATTTAAAAGAATATAGAAATGGATTAAACATATTCCAGAGTGGTTGTTTAATTTTAATGAAAGGCTTTAAAAATGTTTACATAGTTTTACACTCTTTTACTCCTTTTGCCTACATCTTCTTATTTAGGTTTTTCCATTCCTCTGTGTAATAAGAAAGAATGGTTTTACTATTCTCTTTTTGTAGAGGAGCAAATTTAGAGTCCTCAAATTCACATTGCTAGTAACAAGCTTAAGTTGACATTACAGATCCCCTGTCTTCAATCTCCTGACAGTTGCCTCAACAAGGCCGTCTAAATATACACTTGCAATCAGCATTCTAGGAAAATGAATAAAATATCTTCGAGTGCCATAAAATGCAGATTTTTTTAAACACAATTTCTTCTCTTAATTAAGTTAAAATTTCCCTATAATATTATTTGCATCATTATTTTGTGGCACAATACAATATAGCCTACAAGTGCCCTGGCTTTGACATCAGGCAGGCCTGGGATCAAAGTTAGGCTTTTTCATCTGGGACCTGTATGTGATTTTGGGTAAGTCCTTGACCCTGATAAGTCTTAGTTTTATTATTGGTAAATTAGGATATTAATATTTATTTCACATTGATCTTTTCAAGTTTGAGTAATTGTATGTGTGTGACTCAAACATATAATTGTCTATCCAATATCTAATACTAATTATCTTTTCAAATATCACAAACTTACCTTGAAAATAAGTTATAATTAGTGGATTTAGGAGCATGTAAAACTATTTCTACTTTATAGTTAAGAAAAAATGAGGCACAGAAGTGTTAAAAAACAAAATTAGAATGTCTGTTCAGATTAGGTTCTCCAACCAGTACAAATCCATAAAAAAAAATGCCTTAAGTTAAAATTGTATTTCTTTCATAGAGACAGCAACCAGAAGTAGACAATCTAGAGCTGTAGAGACTAGAAACCAAAAGTCTTCTATTTTATTGTTCTCCTACCTTTTCTTGCTCCTTCATAATCTAAGACAGCATCAGTCTCTAGATACATTTATATTCCAGCCAGGAGAGGAAGAAATAACAAAGAATAAAGGACAAGGTATAAAGGAGATTCCTTGAAAGCTTCAACTTAACAATTTGGCCACAGCTTTATCACGTAGCTACGTCTAGCAGTGAGACTAAATAATATAATCTCTATTCCAGGAAGACTCTGTTGTGCTAAGGATTAAGGGTGTTCTTACAAAGAAATAAGAGAAGAGTGAATATCACGTTATGTAACTATCAGTGCATGCTGTGATATGTTTGCTGTTCATTTGTGGTTTATTTCTAAGTGTCTAACTTATTTCCTCTTCTATTAATAATTTTTGCATGAGGAGATCCAGATTCTACTATTGACATTATTTCTTTTATATCCTTAACAAATATCTTTCCATCAAGATGTACTCTTACTTTTTTCCCACTGTATATGGGATTCCAATAACTACCCCACCAGTGGATATAGAAGCAGTCTAGATCTTGTTCCAGTATAGCTCCTCTTTAAATTCTCATTTGTATTTTGGTCTTCATTTAAAATCTTTCTCTAATATAGTTCAATATTTTTGTTTTATTTAATGTGTAACTGGTCACACTATTACATCAATGACTGTGGTGTGTTACTTTAATTTTTGGGGGCTTATAATAATCTTCTAATATCTGTTATGGAAAGTTTCCTTTCACTATTATTATCCATTATTATTAGAGTTTTTCTATTTTCTTCATAATTTATTTTTTAGGCAAATTTTAGCCTCAGTTCTAAAAATCTTTCCAGAAAGTACATCTAAAAATCCTGTTAATATTTCTCATTTATTGTACAAATTTATAAATTAACATGTTGATAATGTTGAGTCTATTGATAAACATTGTATGACTTTAAAACTGTCCAACTTTTTTTGTAGTCTTAGAGATTTTTCCAAACAGATCTACCATAATTATACATTTATATGTTGGCCCTTTTGTTGACATTAAAATGAGGACTTTTCTTCCATTTTCACCTATTATATTTCCCAATTGCTTTTATATATAAAAGCTATTGATTTATATATAGTAATTTAGTTCTTAACCACTTTAGTAAATTTTTTCTTTGTAGTTGCCCTTCTAGTTTATTCTCTTATGTTTTCTGAACACTGTCATATCAGCTATAAAAAAAAGTACTAGCACATCTTCATTCTCAATTTTATACCTCTAATTTATTTATCTTTACTAACTTTATTGTTTGGTATCCTCAAAGAAAAGTTAAATGATTATAATGCTGGTGGTCATTTTTATTGTATTTCTGACCTTAAAGGGAGTGCTCTTAAGATTTCTCCTTTGAGAACAATCTGGCATTTGGTTTTAGAGTAACACATCTTACAGTACATATTCATGTATTTATTCTTATAAACATTTAATATATTTTAAAATTTCCAGAACGATTGTGTTCTTGATCTATAATAGCAATTCCTACCATTCCCTCTTATATTAATATATCTGGAAAATTTATTAATTATCAAATGGCTATTGGTAAATGATATGACAGGAAAAAAGAGTGGAATCGTGCTGTAGGATGTTTAATGTGGACCATGCCAGGAACAAGCAGTATCATTGACCTACTGTGAAGCATAGGGATCTAATTGTGTGAATAATTGAGATTTTCAGATGCATTACCTATTAATAAGGCAAGAATTTTGACTATGTGTGAATAAAACTTCAATAACAGTGGTTGAAGCAAGAGACCAGGGTGTTTCTTGCTCAGGTAAAACTCAGATATAGGAATTCAAGGACATCTCCTGACTCCACAGCCCTCTGGGACTCAAGCCACCTCCAGCTTTGCATTCTGTCATCCCTAAGATAGCGCCTTGCGTTTAGGGGTCAGAATTGAATTTCAATCATCACATCAATAATCCAAGCCACAATATGGAGGAAGGGAGGAGGAATTGACATGTGCCCTTCATTTTAGTACATGTTCCAGAAATTGTGGACACTATTTCTGTTTATGTCTCTGTGGTCCACACTTAGTCACATGGTTGCTTGTGCAAAGCAAATTGGAAATTTAGCCTTAATTCTGGGAGACCATATTCCCAGCTAAAATTCTATGATTCTTTTACTAATAAAGAATGAAAAATAGATATTAAGAATTAACTAGCAGGTTTTTTTCCAGCAGGCTGACTTTCATTATTGAATTGAGCTAGTTGGATATTCTTTAAGCTTCTTTCTTGAAGCAGAAAGTTGTATTACAACTGGATCACATATGTTTTTTAGTACACATTTGCAGATTATTATAAATCCTAGTATTTCCATCTTCAGCTATTTATTATTTTCCATGAAATATGTTAAAATATTTTTATGAGAGGGAAGCATTCTAAAGCCATTTGTGATGTATTTTGTAACCACAATGTAGCCTGGGAAACTTCTGGAAGGTTTTTGTTGATGAATAGTTTTATCTAATACGTTATAAACGAGCCTAACCTTGTATTTAGGTTCTGACACAGTATTCTGACACTGGAGAGGCTGGAAAATTTAATTGTCCTGAATGTTAGCTAATACATCAATTTCTTCTACATTTTCACCCTATCCAGGAAAACAAAAAAGCAAAGTGTTGATATGCTGTGAGGTAAGCAAATATCATGACTTCCTCTTCCATTCTCCAATAAAAGCCCTGCTACAATCTCAATCCCCAGCTCTGGCACAATGGCTTTTTTTCCTTCCTGGGTTTGTGTACTAGTTGGTTCCTTTTCTGCTTCCTTAGCAGAGATCTCCAATCTCTCAGATATAGAGCCCCCTCTGTGGAAGGAGAGTCCTGGTCAGCTCAGTGACTACAGGGTGGAGAACAGCATGTACATTATTAATCCCTGGGTATACCTTGAGAGAATGGGGATGTATAAAATCATATTGAACCAGACAGCCAGGTATTTTGCAAAATTTGCACCAGAAAATGAACAAAATATTTTATGGGGATTGCCTCTGCAGTATGGCTGGCAATACAGGACAGGTAAGAATGACTCTTGTTTTCATTGTAATGATCTACCAATAGACCTATGAAGTATTTGGGAAATTGGACTCTGTATATATCCTACTGTGTTTTTAAAAATTGATTCTTTATCTTGTTCTCTTTTCCCTTATAATCATTGTTTTTCTACCCATCCTTCTCCTTATCCACAAATCCTTTTTTGTGGGTTGTGTGTTATTATTAGAAACTTCAATGAGGCATAAGACATAGTTATCAACTATGAAAAGACATCACATCTCATCTATTGAGCATTTCACAAATATTTGTTGAAATTCTACTAAGTGCCACACTGCTTTCTAAGCAATGAGATGAACAAAACAGTCAAGGGGATATACAAAGTGATGTCAAATTAGTTTGAATTTCTTAAAGTTCTAATTATGATATGAGGTTATAAAGAAGCGTCACATTGTTCATGAAGATCTTTCTCTATAAAATGTTTGCTTCCTCTTGGAAATAAGGTACCTTATAGTGTATAGACAGAAGTTACATTTTGGGATAAAATGTGCATGAATTGAAAGATACTTTTGTTCTGGTTGATAGAAGCTCATGAGAAAGAGTGGTGCCTGTTGCCCATTCCCAACTGATAACACAGCCAATAAAGAAACTATTGTGTGTGAGAGAGAGGGTAAGAAAAGAGCAATTTCATTTGGAAGAAAAACGATGATTATTTTCTAATATTTACATAATGCATATTACAGGTGAAACACTTTTGGTGCTTTTTCTTACCTCACATCACAACCTTATAATGTAGTTAATATTATTATCCCCATGTCATAGATGAGAAAACTAAGGCATTAGAGGTTATTTAGATAAAGTCAAGCTAGTAAGCGGTGGAGCAGGGGTTTGTTTTGACTCTCAATCATCTCTTTTCATCTGTATGCATATTGCTTCATAGTTTCGATTACAAGGTAGAGGAGGAAATAGAAGAGAGAATCCTTACAAAAGCAAATAATATTTAGGACCTATAATTCAAAAGTAGAAAACTGTGTTGTTGTTAAGGAAAAGAAAAGAAATTTATTAGAAACTAAAAAATAAAAGATAAAGAATGATGGGAATACAAACACATATCATTCAGAAATAAATGCTTTTGTATCTACAAGCAAAATCTATGTGGTTAAACAATAGTTACAGCCAGTTTCAAAATGTGTATAAGAAATACAACTGTGCATCCTCTCTCCTCCAGGCAGATTAGCTGATCCAACCCGAAGGACAAACTGTGGCTATGAATCTGGAGATCATATGTGCATCTCTGTGGACAGTTGGTGGGCTGGTATGTTCGTTTAAGTGGCAAAACAGATATTAACCTTTCCTGAAAGAAAGCATTCAAACCTAAAATCTTAGGGACAGAGACAGAACTAAAACAATCCTGTTCCTATTTTAAAAAGGAATCTATTTCACCGTGTACCTTATGGCCTTTAGGTCACATTAAGGGATTTAACAGCCACAATGTCAATAATGATTCCTTAGGACATATCCAGCTTTTCACAGAAGGAGGAAAACAAGGTTCTGCAAAAGCAGTGGCCTCTGAGGGGCCAGCTCTGGTAGTTAGGTGGGAGGTCCAGTTGATGACAAAGAATCTCCAGAATAAGTAACGATGAGAAGTGACACACCAAGACAAATGATGTTTTTCATTTTGCTCAGACCAGATGTGGTTAATATTGAAACCCATAAACATGCCAGAGATTAATGCCTACTGCAATTCATTATACCAATCAGTAATCTCAGGCTTTAATCATATACTTAATGCTAAAATAACCAGAAGGTATTTTCTAATTCTTTCATTTAATTTTATGCTTTAGTAATGAAAACAATTTATACCTCAAATCCTTAGAGGTATTTCCCAGTAGTTAGAAACATGGCCACATTAAATTTCACTTTTTCAGAGCAACACACATCATATGTATCCTTAAGCATTTTCCTCTTACTACCCCTAGTTGTTCTTTTAAAAGATTCACAAATAGTAGTGGCCACAGATCTAGAATTCAGAGTTTGTTATTCTTAGATTGGTTTAGTAGTTTGGAGGATTAGCCTGCTACACTGTGGCATAGGATTCCATTCACAAATGCCTGTCTAGGATGAAATATTCTACATCACTGATTTCTAGTGGAAATCAGTATAAGCCTAATATCCAACAAATGAAAATGTCTGAGTCTGCTGGAATAGGTTATATATAGGTAAAATTTTTTAAAATGTGAAAATAGTCTTGATTGTCAGTCTAATTATCCAATGATCTATTGTCAAAACTTACCCAAAATTTGTGCTTTAAAGGATAAAATAAGATAAAAATTTAGTGATATCATGGTTACAAATTAAACTTATGTGTATAAAATAGAAAACATTCATTTACCAAAGCTATAATCATGTTAAAATATTTTAGGTAAAAATACAAGTACAATTCACAATAAAACCATAATGAGAGGTTTTGTACCATTTTGTGGAAAAGTTGATAGCTTTCTTCCATTTTTACTTAATGCTTTGAAAAATTAATATTATGATATCCATTAAAATTACTTTTTGTTTTAAAATATAGTTGACTACTTTAGCCAATATGTTATATATTTATGACTATAGGGTTATTAACAGAAATGCAATCAAAGTTATATATTTGACCCTTAGGAGGATTTTTGTTCAATATTTTTGTCCTGATGTTTAGCTTTTATCATGTTTCTGGGTCTGTGAAATTTTTTATGACTTATGCCTTCCTTAAAAATATCCTCTTTGAAATTTGTTAGTGCTTGTAGTAATAATAAATCTTTTGTTCTTACAGATTTGAATTATTTTCTGTCTTCATTACCCTTTCTTGCTGCGGTTGATTCTGGTATAATGGGGATATCATCAGACCAAGTCAGGCTTTTGCCCCCACCCAAGAATGAGAGGAAGTTTTGTTATGATGTTTCTAGCTGTCGTTCATCCTTCCCTGAGACAATGAACAAGTGGAACACCTTTTACCAGGTTCCTTCTTTATACTCTTAGGAGATAGGAAGAGAGTTTATTTTGTCATATAATATCGTCCAGGATTTTTTTGTGCATTGCATAATATGTTCCCTAGTATGCAAATGTAAATTGCTATGCATGATATATTAATAATATATTGTAGAGTGTTATAAGTCATTAACACCTACTGCCTCAATACAGCATTAACATAAATCTATCCATTCTTCTTGCCTCAAATACATTATACAAAAATGGTGAGCATACAGGATATTTTGCTGAATGGTTAATAGGCTATTCTGATTAATTGAATCTTGATGTCCACTAGGATATTGGAAGAAATTTGACTAAAATCAATGAAGAAAAGATAAATTTACTAGTATGTTAGTAGATTATTGCATTAGTTTAGATCTAATGAAACATTTTAAGAAGAAATTTTACTCACGATTTTATGGTACTTTTAACAGTGTTAATAGGAAAAAATAAAGACCTGATCAGTATGAAATATAAACTCTGAAAATACTTCAAGTTCAATCCTTATAGATGCATATGCCATTATTAAAACTAATGAATATTTTTGTGTTCTTTAAAGAATGTTAGGCATTAAGGCCATATATATACTTTTTCTTAGAAATAAAATTCTTCTTTTATGTACAATATTGCTAAAATATATCTGAACATGACTAAATTTCAGGGATAAGGGTTGTATAGTTGCTCAAATATTAATAAATTTGACCTCTTTACCTTAGTATTTGCAGTCACCTTTTAGTAAGTTTGATGATCTGTTGAAGTACTTATGGGCTGCACACACTTCAACCTTGGCAGATAATATCAAAAGTTTTGAAGACAGGTAAGAATGAATCTTTAAAGTATCTTTATCTGATATGATAAATAATTTTGGGCATTATTTATATATTTTTATTCTTCTTCTAGAGTGTTTTTCAATCTTTATATTAAATAATAAGCCTAACCATTGGAGATTATAGTGAGGATGTGTAAATATTTTAACATGATCAGGCTTAGAAAAGTGTTTTATGAAGAAGGGGAAAATTTTGAGAAAAAAAGCCTTTCATGAAAAAACAAACAAGCAACAGGCAACACATTTTCCTAATTGCAGAAAACAAAATAAAATATAAATATGTAGATGACCTTTATTATTTAATCATAGACACTGTTACAAGACAAACTACAGATAAGATAAATGTAGCAGAATTCACTTAAGCAATGAATGATTCATAAATCAGCATCATCCTGAACAAGTAGAGGTTCAGAGAGCTTCACCCAGTGATGTGGGCAGGCAGTATTTATAGACAGAAAAAGAAAGTGACATATAGAAACACCTTGATTGGTTACAGCTCAGATTTGCCTTATTTGGACATAGTGTGATGAGAAATTTGCCTTACATAGGCATGGTTTGATCAGTTGGCAGCCTGCGATTGGCTGAAGCTCAGCTGCTATGATTGGCTGAGACTCATATTTGTTACAAGAAAATACTCTGAAGTTCGGTTGCAGTTTGTTTACAAACTACATTAAGTTGCAGTTTGCTACATATAGTGGCAATTTTAGGCCAACTTAATTTAACAATTCCCCACCTTTTGGTCTGCCTCTCAATTTTGAGAGGTTGACCAAAACCTTGGGCATTGACACCACTCTCTGTCACTTTCATCGTTGGTATCAGTATGGAATTCACAGTTCACAAATCAGGACAGTTGACTGGTTATTTATGTTCTCTTTATGTTTTCATTATTCTAATTTTAAAGAGACCATTTGACATAGAATGAATAGCTGCATAAGAGGATTTAAGACTCTGGGGAGGTTAAGGTGCACCAGGGAGACTATTATGATGGCTGTCAGGAGGCTGATACTAAGAGACTGAAGGAACCTCCCTGAACTGAACCAACATAAATCAAATATATAAATAATAAGCCAGAAGAAAAATCTACTTGTTTTAACCAATTAGCTTGTTTGTTGATTTCTTACAACTGAGCTCCTACCCTACATGAATTTACTTAAGTACAGCAGGGAGTGTTAGCTAGCGCACATATTCCTCCCTAAAGGTAGTCAAAGCAATCCAGTTACCTAATATACCTTTAGCAAGAAAATCTAAAGAAGTTTGCTGGACAATTATAGCCTTTGCAGTAGAGTCAGCTGTAGTAACTAATGTATGAGACATATTTCTAAGCACAACCTCCTTTACATTTATACAAAGCCAGGGGAGGAATTTTCTACCCAACAATACCCATTAAGAAGAATTCATATCTGCTGGTAAATTCCTCTTTATTCCGTAGTTCAAATTAAGAGTTGCAGACCAATATACAGTTTCCAATTAGTTATGGAGTGACAGGAGTACTCTTGGAATCCCTTAATTGCCAGTGGCTCCTTATTTTGTAATTATTGAGACATGGATTTGCCCATATATATGGTTGGTTGTTAAATCCTCCACAAATAAAAATATATTTTGGAAGAACCCTACAGATAGTCTCCTGTGTGAGATGCCTTGTGCATTGTGAGTCAGCATTAGTAATATTTGTCTAAGGCCTCATTTTTTAATCATTGTATGGTTAGAAGATACTAACAACTAAAGGATTAGGGTTATAAATTTGCCTACAAACGTCGAATTATCTTCCTTTTGTTTTTCAAATTCAATTCTGGCTTAATTTAACTACCAAACTCTCATTATAGGTTTTGCCTACTGTTAGATTTAAACAGGCAATCTGAATATTTGAGTCTAAAAGTCTAGCTGTTTAGAAAGAACTAGATGTTGCACATGGAATATCAATGAAATTTCTTATGGGGTGAACCAGAGCAGAGTATCTCTAAGATCATGTGAGGATTTAGGTTTAACATGACATATGCAATACTCAGTTAAGTTCCATGTAGAAGTAATTGAGTATGAAATCTTCATTATCACATTATATTGCCATGTATAAACAGAAAAGAAACATGGGTCAAAAAGGAAAAGGAGAAAAGACTTCATGTTGACAGAGGAGAAAAGACTTTATTCATGATCTTGGGAAAGCTGTCTAGATCAAGGATGCCATCTTCTTCTGGGGAAAAAAAATGTTCCTAGTAAGCTTTACCTGGAGGTCTCCAATGGATGTACAGTCCCAGGGGTCTGGAGGGGCTCTCTCGAGTTGAGAAACGTGGATCCAAGACTCAAATCTCTGAAGTTGTGCTGCAAAAAAGAGCTTGGTGTGGTCCCTTCTGATGGAGTTCAAGGGCAGTCTTTCTTTGGTGTCGTTTCCGAAAGAACTGATCTCTAGGTTCTAGATCATGGAAGATCTGGTTGTTATCAGCTGGTGGGCCGCAAAGGGCTTCTTTTATCTGGTGAAAATATGCTTTGGCAAAATGCACTGAAGCCTCACAATTTTGAGTCATATCAGAGTTTAGAAGAACATGAGATATATGAGATTTTATTATTAGAGACATAGGCCTTCCAAAAACTACTCCATAAAGAGTCTTTTTATGAAATCTGTCTTTTCCTATAGGAGTGGATTTGATTGCTATCAATCAGTAGGACCTTTGACCAACACAATCCAACAAATTCTATTAACTTTGTCTAATGCCATTGTGTTTGTAATACCTTTCTAAACTGTTTTATAACTTTTCTGGTAAAATGAGTGCCTATATTGCTAGAGATGTTTCCAGGAATGCCCTATAAGGACATTTTCTAATAACCTTTTCACTATTGTTGTAGCATTGGCCTTCCCACATAGAAAAGCACTTATAAAACCAGGAAATATGCACTGAAGTTGGCAATTGAATTAAATATGTCTGTAGGTGTTCAAATGATCCAGCATGTGCCAAAAATGTATCACTTGAGGTTTTTATTGCCTTACCAGCATTATCAGTTTAACAAACCAAATATTAGTGATAAGGCATTTCAGAATAGTCACTCCACCAATATTTTCCTCATAATTTGGATTATTTTATCTCTTCCATGATGAGTATAGAGCTTTTAATAATGGAAGCTTTTAGGACCCAGGAAGGACTAGGAGGCCATCTGTGCTTTCCATGAGTCCATATTTAACATTGAATTTATATTTTTTTAAATGTCAGTTTTGGCTGGCACACCCAGCACTTTGGGATGCCAGCACAGGCAGATCACGAGGTCAGGAGTTCGAGACCAGCCTGGCCAATATGGGAAACCCCATCTCTACTAAAAATACAGAAATTAGCCAGGCGTGGTGGTGCGGGCCTGTAGTACCAGCTACTTGGGAGGCTGAGGCAGAAGAATTGCTTGAACCCGGGAGGCAGAGGTTGTAGTGAGCTGAGATTGCGCCACTGCACTCCAGAGACTGGGGACTGGGTGACAGAGTGAGACTACATCTCCAAAAAAAAAAAAAAAAAAAAAAAAAATCAGTTTTGTATTTCCAAATCAGGTTAATAGCTTGCTTATTAAATAGGTTATCATAGGTAATTTGACTTGAGTCAATCTCATGATATTTGTTCAAACTGCTTATCTAAACAATTTCAGTTCTGGCTGACATAGCATGAAAATCTGCCAAAGCATTTTCTTAGTAACCAATTAATTCTTCTTCTACTTGATGTTGGGTTAGATGTTTTATGAATCAATCAGTCTCTTCATAACAGTTCTGGGAATTCTCATTTGGTCCAATGGGATGGTCAGATTTCTAGGAATTTCATAAAATTTCTGGAACACATATTAATAACACATCCATACAAATACAACTTAAAGAAGGTTTAACATTACTTATTATTTGACAAGGCTTTCCATATTATTTATCAAATAGGCCCAATTACTTTAACATCTCTCTTTTTATAAGGACGGATATCCTTTTGAGATGTTCCAAAGGCCCATCTGCAAAGCCCCAAAATTAATTTAAGGTCAATAAAAATACTTGATTTAGAATTTGATTTTTTGGAAGCTTGTCAAAAATATAAAATGTTTAAAATACTTGATCAAAATAGGATCACAGATCAGTTGGAAATAATAGTCATTCATTTTAATCAGAGTGATAATTTAAAGACTTTAAAGGCAAATACAGAAAAATTACATAGTTATAGAAAAACCTTCGATCTTTTATAGAGAGGACTCAGTCGTTTAAACGATCAAAAAACCTAATGAAGACAACATGAAGCATAGGAAATTATCTTAGTAAAATGCGGAATCTTTGTTTTCTAGGACAATTACTTCAAGGGTAAAGAAAAACTTTTCGCAATGTCCTACTAAAAACAGACTAATACTCCAAGAAAACCTTGCCTTAACACAGGGAAACAAATTCTAGTTTTGCATCAGTGTACCTTTGATATTAATGCTCAATTTTTAGAAAACGTATAAACAATTCTCTTCTAATTTTAGCCAACTTGATCAACACAAAATTTTTTTTCACAAGATTTGTCTTTCATACACCTTTTATAACTTTCTTATACATTCAGTTTTTGTCCTATACTTCTTCTCTTCTCATTTTGGAACAACCGGTCATTCTATACCAGGATAAAATTTGCTCTTCTTTTTCTTGAACAAAACAAAACATCCTCATATATTATAGCTTTTCTTACCAAAAGCACATTTTACCTGCCTACTTGCATATAGCTTTGTTTTCCTTATTTCTAGTGATTTCAATTATATATAATTAAGAATCTTAACTCTTATTAACCTTAATTTCCAGTGAACACTAGGAAACAAGCAATTGTGAACTGTTGTACCAGTAATCTGTAGACTGATAAATCTATGAATTATACTTTCTAGAAGCATGTGTTTTCTCATGGTAAATTTGTCAGTGTGGCACAAAATATGTTTATTAACAGCTCCAAATACCTTTGGTCCCTCTGCGATAAAAAACTGTAGAAGAGGCAAAATATTATCTCTATTGAAGACTAAGCTTTAATTTTTTTAATCTTGCTCAAATTCCTACCTAAGGGGTCTGGGGAGTCATGCCCTACAAACCATAAATTCTCATCAGATGGGTTTTATTTAACCCTATATATCATTACTTACTTTCCAATCTGACTATGGCATATGTGACAAAGAAGAAAATCAAAATATTTTGCCCCAAAACATGTTTCTTTGACATATTTTGAAATGGCCTTGCAAAGCTGTCCTTCTTGGGGGAAATTTGTGTTTGTAAAGAATCTCTGTTAACATAGCTAGATCTTTTTCTTCCAGGCCCTCCCAATCCTGAAGAGATTAACTGAGAGTCTAGCACTTTTTAAAGGTCTGAATAGGAAATATTTGTCATCTATTTTCTCTAAAGCAGCCTCTATGAGACTTCAAAAGTACCGTAGTCACCACACTCTTCTATCTTAACCTGAACATTTTCATTAATCCC
Organism: Symphalangus syndactylus; assembly: GCF_028878055.3. Lineage (NCBI taxonomy): Eukaryota > Metazoa > Chordata > Mammalia > Primates > Hylobatidae > Symphalangus > Symphalangus syndactylus. The sequence continues at coordinate 105,378,054 of NC_072424.2, forward strand.
AGGTCTTTAGACAAACTCAAACAATTGTCGACCAGAAAATGTTTAAATTTTCCTATAGCCTGGATCCACCCCCACCCCCGTATTTCGAATCCTCCCGCCTTTCTGGACCAAACAAATGTATTTCTCAAAGGTATTTGATTGATGTCTCATTCCTGTCTCATATTTTCTTGTTACAATATGTGGTCTCTGCCACACCACTCTGCTCCTCTACCACTGGAGTTTGGGGTTTTTATGGGTATGGGATGGGGGACCTGCAGGGCCAGAGTAGTTTTGGAAAAAGCAACATTTGGGTAGGAAAGCAGAGATGTGAAGTTCTCATTTAGGGCCATGGGCCCAGGCTTACTGGTGAGGACTTTGCTGGGGAACTGCCCTCTTCTATCCAGTATTTCCCTGCCTGCTGTTCATATCATTATGATTTTATTCTAAAAGTTTTAGACATGTGCCAGGTACAGTAATACAAGCTCATTAATTTATTAAAGAATATCTGGATCCAAAATTGTCTTTTTCTGGCCAATGAAGCAAGACTATCTGCCCATATGGCCAAAACCCTCCTTTATGTGTGTGTGTATGTGTGTGTGTGTGTGTGTGTGTGAGAGAGAGAGAGAGAGAGAAGAAAAAGATAAAACTTTTAGAAATGTTCACTTACAAATTTCCAAATAGTTCCTTTTTTTTTTTCCTTAGCTCTCTCTAAATTTGCATTTCCAAAGGAATGTCTCTTACTTAAGGTCAGGTAGAAAATTTACATTTCAGAGGTAAAGAGCTTAGACTTCAAGTTTAAATAACATCATTTGCCTCAACAGAGAAATAAGGGTATAGGTAAAGGCCCAGTTAAGATACAATGGCCAGGAAAAGTACCTTAAACAAAGGCAAGGCTTGTTATGTAGATTTAAACCAAGGCCTTTTTCATTGTAACAGTTTCTAGTGACCTAGTCCTCCTTTTGTTCCCAGTGTAGAAAAGGAGACAGTCTTACAAATTAAGATTTTCCTTATAGATGTAATTTTTTCTTACTACACAAGAATTTTTTTATGCCTGTACTCAGCACAGAAACTTCTAATCTTATAGTCACAGATTAATTAATCTTTTAGGTTAGTGTGTTTTCACAATTGAATGACAGACCAATAAGTAGTTGTTGTTTTTCCAAGAGTTTTTGGGGTATAGCAAAGATTATGACAGCAAGAAAGAGGTAAACAGAATTGGCAGCGCGTGTAATGAGCAGGGGTTTTAGAAGCAAGGTTTCAGTTCACTGAGAAGCCACCATGGGAGAAGCAGGGTCAAACTGAAAAAACAGAGAGGGCTAATTCTTACAAATGTTTTTCTGAAAATGGTCAAAGTGTCAATTAGACAGGATTGAACACAGGGACTTTTCAGATTTGATATGAACCCCCTCCTCCCCCCAAATCCACCATTCATAGATTTTCTTTCTGAGGGAATGGTTGATTATTATGCCAAAAGTGAAGCCTTTGTGGTTTCTTCTGGTGGGGAAACAGTACAGACAAAGGGAGTGGATTCATCAGATGGCTGGTGTAAAAATAGACAATTTTTTTTCTCCAATGGCTTGGCTGTTTACAATAAAAGCAGACATCCAAATTCACAAGTTTCTTTAGTTTGGGCCTCCCTTGGTTTGGGTTTCAAAATAGGTATGAATAAGTCTTTTTTGTCCCTGGAGCTGTTGTAATTATGAAGACAATCACCTGTTTGCATTTTGTAAGGAGTTTCCTCACTGTGGCCACTGTAATTGTAAGTTACCTTTGGGAAGATTCACCCATTTCTCTAGAAAAGCATAGCTTCTGGATCCATAGTTCTTTTTTTTTTTTTAAACATTAAATTGCTGAAGTTCCAGATGGAGGAGTTCCAGAATCTTTGGATCCAGATGAACTCATTGATTTCCTATGTTTTGGTAACCAGACCTACCTTCTGAACGCAGTCCAGTTTCTGTCCGACCCAGTCAGACACCTGAGGCTTCCCTATAGGACCCACTCCTGTTTCTGTCATGACTTTTAAATATGGTCCAGATCAAAAAAATGCTCAGATGAATTCAAAGAGCTTAAAACGCATGTTCATGGAGCTTGAATCTAAGAAAGAACACACGCACACCCCAGTTGCTGTAAGAGATGAATGTGCACAGTGAGCCCTAGAAAGGACCTTTGCTTGGTCACTTGGTGCTTCTGGGGGTTGCTGGAGGTGTATTTTGTTTTGGTGTCTCACATTCATCTTAAAGGCTTTCCTCTGGTATCTGGTAATACTTGACTGTCTACTCAAATTTAAAAAGAAGCACTTAGAAGTTCTGACTGAGTGAGTGGAAGTTTTCTACTAAGAACATACCTCTAGAGTAATCTTGCTGGGTTGTTTAGGTAATCTTTTAACTATCGACACTGTTGTAGAAAAAAAAAAATGGTTTTTTGTCACACGACCAGGAAAAGTCAGGCACACAGATGCTTCGAAGGGTGAGGGGAATGGAATTTATGGGGCAAAAAGGAAAAAAGAAAAATAATTCTCAGCAAACCAAGAGAGAGTCCTGCTAGCAGGTTTCCTACTTCACAGTTTGAACTCTAGCTGAAAAGAGCAGGCTCCTCCCCTGTGTAAGGTGCAAATTCCCTGTGGCTCCACTCCATGCTGCCAGTGAGCGAGCGGGCATGCTCAGACAAGGCCCTGGGCAGGTTTCCTCATCTGCACAAAAGCATCTGATGTAAACACTTGTGGGGCAGGTTGGAGGATCTCTGGGGTCCCCTTTTTATCTGCCTAGGCATTTGGCTGTCTCAACACTATGGTTCCAATAACTTCAAGTCTTTTCTCTTGAGCTCACCCAGTTTCCAGAAGAGACACTTTCAGTCACCTGCTTCAGAAGTGAAGGCCTGGCTGTTAGTATTATTGAAGTCAAGAGAGGAGGAAGAAGCAAGGGGAGAGTGTCTTTGCATTCAGTATATCATTTACACTTATATCCTGTTTCCAAGGTGGTGTTCCTACCTTCAACCATGTTTAGTTCACACAGTTCAAGGACCCTCTGTTGTACCCTTTCCAGGGCGAGGAGTGGCAGTTACCTACTATTTGAAATCTGGAAGGAAATCTTTGTATATGATTGCTTCTTTAAAGTCTTTTAATCTCCCTGATTTTAGCAATCTCCTTTTACCCAGAAGATATTACTCAGACTTAAATCGAGGATAATTCTACAAAGTATATCAGCATTATTTTTCTATTTTCGTCTCTGTTTACTTAGAATTTAGTTTTCTTGATTCTCTTAAATCTTTTCAATTAGTTCTTTTCAATTTTCAGCTTCCAAAATCTTGTTGTTCTCCGCGTGTTCTGATTTTATTTCTTCTGTCATTTTTATGGAGATTTGGTAGGTTGCAAAAGTACAAGTATTTGTTAAAAACAGCATTTTTACTAAAAAACTCTTTTACCTAAAAATTCCCTTCTATTGTCTCTTTAATTGGGATCAGTTCAGAATATAATAAAATATTGTGTTATGGATAAATTTATAAATAGAGGCACTATTAAGAAAGCTAAAGATACATGTTTTCTATTAATTCACCTCACTGAAAGTTTAATAACAGTTCCTCAGGCAATTTGAATATTTTCAAAGCCTTATATTGGCGAAAGGTAAATCTTTTAATATGATTATTATGGAAGATTTCAAATGCCAGCTTATGTGCTCTGATTTGTTAATCTACCTGTTTATGAGGTCTCTGGTTTGTCAAGGTCTATGAATTCGTATTACAAGATTCAAGGCTAATGATTGTTCCTTGAAATGAAGTAATAATGTACAAATTAAGATGTTTTGCTTTGAAGTTCCACAGACCTGAGTTTTAAATCCTGGCTCATTTGACCTAGGAGTTCAAACAAGGAGAAACTCAATTTTCTTATTTTTAAAATAGCAGTAACAATAGTACATGCCACATAGGGCAATTTTGAGGATTAATTAAGAAATCCATAAGTTATGCTTAACGTACTGCTGGCATATGAGAAATATTCAATATAAAGTAACTATTATCACCATGACAAAAGGCAGTAGTAAAGAACATGAGTTTTAAAGGCAGATTGACAGGGTTTAAAACAGGGCCCTGCAATTTACTATGTGTGTGGCCCTGAGTTAAGTTAGCTTTGTTTGAAAGAAAGCAGTCCAATCAACAATCACTAAACCTCAGTGTTGTACAACTGTGTTTATTGTTCAGTTTTCTGGGGTTTAGATACGCAGCTCTGCTGATCTTTCCTGGGTTCACTCTCATGTTGGCCGATTTTGATTGGCTCCAGCAGGGATAACTGGGGAAGCTCAGCTCTGTTCCCCATCTCATTCTACATCAAACAAGCCTGGTTGTTTTCCATAGTGCTGGCAGAATTGCCAGAAAGAATAACCAAATTGTGAAAATGCATTTCAAGTTTATGCTATGTCAAAATAGTTAATATTGTATTTTTTAAGTCAAGTTACATGACTGAGTCAGGAGTGGGAATTTCTGCCTATCACCTAATGTAGGAAGAACTGGTAATGAAAGTTACATAGCAGAAGACAGAATTGTAGGGACTCGTGAAGAACTGGGGCCATGGTTGCAATCTATTACATGCTGTGTATAGGAGTCAAACAGACAACAGGTATTATCTGGGTTATGTTATAGTTTGTTATAGTTTAATCTCAACAAGCATAATGCAAGTACCTTCTGTTTAATGCATCTTTTCTATGTTGCTGTCAAAATAAAATCAGATAATCGAATTTCTAGACATTATAATAGAATATAACTAGAGAAAAAAATCTTCAAATTTGTGGATGATATGGTGTTATGGTAATATAGAAGAGAAGAAAGTGGTAGATTCCACCTCAGGTGGGCTGGAATGCCCTTCACCTTTGTGAAAAAGATAATATCTATGATGAGACTTGAAACAGAACGTACCTGGTGAACCACATAGTGATTACACAATGTCTCAGGGAGAACAAGTCTGTTTGCAAAACTACAAGTTGTTTAGCATGCTTAGACAGCTCATAGAAACAGAAGATGTGACTTTTATAGTTCTAAAACTACTGAATATAACTTTAATCTTTCCATTGTAATTATTTGTCCCCATTTCTTAGGAGAAACTAAACTTTCTCACCTATTATGGGGACAAATAGTTACAGAGGCTTTTCTAATAATTACAGAGTCTTTTCTAACAACTACAGAGGATGTTTTTCTACCCGAGGCTTCCTGTGGTAGAAAAATGCCAATTATTTACAATTTAGATAGTAAAAATCAGACATCTATTTTTCTAGAAATCTCAATGTTTCTGGGATCCCCTGGCTTTAAGAAATCAACAGTTTCACAAAGGATATTTGAGTCTAGCAAAAATTTTGCTTTAGACTTTTGATATTTATCTGTACATTGGCAAAGAGTATAATTTAAAAATGCCTTACTTTTGGTTATTAGGTGGTATTCAAGTATAATGTGCTGAACTAAAGAAGATAAAATGCAATGTAAAATGTAAACAATTAGTGAGATGATTCTTCCTAGATTTAGAATTTTAATGAGCCATCTTCACATCTCCTGAGGGATGGAATAAAGTCATCACAATATCAAACCTATTTTCTAAATTATAAAATTATGAATTTAGTTTGTTGGCAAGAACCAATATTTTCTGAAGGCAATGAGCTTGAAATTCTGAGGTGACTAATTATAATTAAATACTTTTCTGTTTGTCTTTTAGATATGATTATTATTCTAAAGCAGAGGCACATTTTGAGAGAAATTGGGTACTGGCTGTGGATCATTTAGCTGCAGTCCTCTTTCCTACAACCTTGATTAGATCATATAAGTTCCAGAAGGGCATGCCACCGCGAATTCTTCTTAATACTGATGTAGCCCCTTTCATCAGTGACTTTACTGCTTTTCAGAATGTAGTCCTGGTTCTTCTAAATATGCTTGGCAATGTGGATAAATCTATAGGTAAGAACGTTAAAAGGATACTTTTAAAAATCAGTATTATGTTGAACAAATAGAGGAAGAAATAATAATTAAATCAGTGATATAAACATTACAGCACTCCAAAAATAAAGTTAAGATTTCCCGTGGGTATCCATTCTATTCCTTTAGCAATAATCACTCTTGATATATAGAACCATTTAATGAGCACACATTTTAATCTTCTTACTCATGGCCTGTCCTTTCATCTGGAGACCATGTTGAAACTTGAAGTTGGCAAACCAACTGAAACACTTTTTTGTTTTGTTCTACATACCAATATATATTCCTTATTTTGCTCATCAGATCATTTTTTTTCAAAAAAAAAACTTTCTACTTTGCTCTTAAATTTAAAGAAAATGAAGACATTGCAAAAGAAAACCTGCCATGATTAATGAAATTACTAGCAGTTTTGCTTACTTCAGTTCCCTTGATCCGATACGATTAGTCATGCAAGAAGGGTTTTATTCTAGCCCTTCAAATGCTGGATCTTCTAGTGAGGTAAAAAAAAAAACAGAGAATTCTTTATCTACCAGTTTGAAAGTGACTATATCATTCCGATTTGCCATACATGCACTGAAGCATTGAGCCAAACTTAAAACATAATTATATTATTAATGTTTTTCAAAGCAAAACATCAAGTCTGAAAGATAAAAATGGAGTAAACTAAACATGAATAAATTAAACCTATGTTTTAAAAAAACCTCTGCATCAGTTAGAGTAACAAAAATATCCAAACACTTTATAGACTTCATACAATTGAAGTTTTTCCTTTGGTTCTAGTGCAGCATTCTCTGTCAGTAGGCAGCTTCCCTTCACACAATGAGTAGCAGACCAAGTCTTCTTTATTCTGTGAAAATTTTTCTTGGAGCTTTTTCCCAAAAATGAGTTGATCCAACTTATTCTGTTTAATAGATGTATAGTGTTATTATTAGTTATTGCCAATAACATAACAATGACATTTTATATATATTTTTTCTTGCATAATTTATTATTTTACCACCAAATTCATAGAAAGAACATGAAGTAAAGTTGATAAGTCAGATATTGCCAAATGGTATTGCCAATAATGCAATGAATGACATACCATGTTTACTTTTCTTTGTATAATTTATTATTTTACCACTAAATTAGTAGAAAGGAAATGAAATAAAATTATGGGCCATATATTGCCAAAAGGTAGTTTAAAAAATTTGCAAGAGTTTACATGTAATTATTTTGTATCTTTTACAGGTTATCTTTGCACAGAAAAATCTAATGTATATAGAGGTCATTCGGAATCTAGCTCTAGAAGTTATGGAAATAATTCCTGAAACATTTAACTTGAAACTTCAGGAAATGATTAATGAATTAAAAATGAAAAACTCGAACTTGACAATCAGTAATTTCAAAAAATTAATGTCATCATGACCATGTAGTTTATTATTTCTGATGTTTTTGATTTATGCTTATTTGTTAAGATCTTGTACATGTATTAAAAACTTAGATGCATTCAAATTAAAATAATTATTTTGCTCATGATTTTAAAATTCATTAATAATTAAAATGTTTAAGATAAAAGGATATTGCATTATGCTACCAAAAAATAACTGAGAAATTAACAAACATATTAAACTTGTGTAGCTCTTTTGTTGTTATCCTATCATCAAATTTCATGACATTTAGCCTAATATATATTGCTGATTTATAACCAAAATCCAGATCATTTTGAAATAAAATACTGACAGGCAGTTTAAATTTTTAAAATTCATAAAACTGAACTGGAAAATAGAATACACTAACTCATGTGTCAGTTTTCTGTGTGTTTTTGCTGACCACAAGTTTACCGCAATTATACGATAGAGTTCCCCTCCTTTCACCCACACTTGATAATGAATTCATTATATATAAAATATATAATTAATAAGTGAGAATACACTGGCCAGGAGGTGGTGATTTCTAGAGCTGACATGAAGCTTTCATATAAAGGTTTTCCCGGGGCCTCATTCACAGACTAAATCTACCCACTAACTGTTGGAAAATGAAATTGGACAAATTGGTTTGAATATACAGGTACTGGATTAGGAAAGATGTAGTTTAAATCTCAGCAATGGCTGGGCATGCTGGTTCATGCATGTAATCCCAGCACTTTGGGAGGCTAAGGCGGGCAGATCACTTGAGGTCAGGAGTTTGAGACCAGCCTGGCCAACATGGTGAAATTCCATCTCCACTAAAAATACAAAAATTAGCTGGGCATGGTGGTGTGTGCCTGTAATCCTGGCTACTTGGGAGGTTGAGGGAGAAGAATCGCTTGAGCCCTGGAGGCAGAGGTTGCAGTGAGCCAAGATAGCACCATTGCACTCCAGCCTGGGCAACAGAGTGACTCTGTCTCAAAAACAAACAAACAAAAAACTCAACTCTGGTTTGCCAGTTGAGTTGACCTTGGGCCATTTTTCTAGCACTGTCTGTGCTTCAGTTTACTTATTGTTAGAATTAAGATTATAAAACCTACCTTGCTAGATTATTTTGGGGAGTCAATAAAAACATAAATACAACAGTGGCTCGAGTTGTAGAAAAAAACTGGGTTCCTGTCACATGACCAGGAAAGATTAAGCTTGCAGACACTTTGAAGGGGGAGGGGGAATGGAATTTACTGGGTGAAAAGGAAAAAACTCAGCAAAACAGAGGGGTTCCTGTTAACAGACCCCCATCTCACACATTGAATCCCAGGTTACCACACAGGAAAAGGAGAGGCCAGGCTCCTACCCCCTGCAAACAGTATGAACTTCCCAAGGCTCTACCCCATCCCCCTAGAGCTCAGGCCGATTGGAGATTCTCCAGGACCAGCAGTCTGATTTTTCAGCCTTTGAGCTGTTTTAGGCTTGAGGGTGGGGCTTCACCAGGGAAACCCTTGGCTGCTTCCATCTGTATCATTCCCCCCTCTAAAGAAGTACCTCTAACTGCCCTTAGAATAAGGATAAGGATAAGGATAAGGATAAGGATAAGGATAAGGATAAGGATAAGGATAAGAAGGATAAGGATAAGGATAAAGACAGATCTTCACTGCTTCCTGCTGACAGGGGGCGCTATTTTAGGGAAATAGCAGTCAGAGCTCCCTCAGAGACCTTTCTAAGGGTTCCTGGCAAAAGGAGCCATAGACAAAGGCTTTGGTTGCATGATGGTTTGGAGTGAAGGTGAGAAGAGACAAACTGGGATATTAGAAAACATATATAGAAATGGAATAAGTGAGGGGTAAGGACAGTTCAAAAATCCTGAGGCCTTCTACCAGTTTGCACAAGGAGAGGGGTGCCAAAAGCCTGACCGGTAAAAAAAACTTTTACCCTTTTGTCAGCATGTTAGGCTTCTGGGTTCCCTTCCCCGGAGCTGAATTCTAAGCCAACCAGTTTAAGGTTTGGGAAATTAACTCTTCTCATTTTGGAGGATGCATCTGAGGGGAGTGTCCTGTAGTTTGGAGACACAATTATCTATCAGTGAAAGGGATAGACAAAAATAAAGGAAAGAAGAAGAAATTTTTTCAGAGGAGTCCCAGGGCTTCAGGATGCATCCAAAAGGGGTACAGACTAAAGATGAATGACTACTCTCTAGAAAGAGGGGAGCAGGTGTCCCTGGTTCCTTTCTCTTCCTAGCAAATACCCAGGGCACATGAAGAGGGAAAATGAGGCTTTCCTATTTCTTTCCTCTGTCCTTGTGCTCCCGAGTCTTGGTGACCACAACAGGGTGCCACCCATGGGTGTTAAAGTGGCTTTCAACCATGTTAACAGAGGGGCCTAGGGGATGGGAGTGTCTGCTCTTACCCACGTATGACCTATCATCCCTGCTCTCAGTAGCCTTGAATTCCCTAGACCTCGTTTATGCCATGGATATTAGCGTGACCTTTATCCATGGAATGAGAAGCTAGGCTTAATTGGCGGGAATCAGTCACGCTCACCTGTATTGTGCCTTTTAACCTCTGTTATCATCTGTTTCTGGATCCCTTAGATCCAGTTTTCTATTTTAAGGCTTTGATCCAAAGCTTAGAATTGAGTTTGGGACAAAAATGTGTCTTGTGGGGGTTGCAAGGATTCCTTATCATAAGCCGAATGCTAAAGTGAAGCTGTGGAATTGAATCTTCCTCCAGCAAGGGAGAGAAAAGGATATCTTGTGACATGCCCAGATAACTGGTGGCTATAGTTATGCTTGCTAAGATTTCAGTGCATTGTGCTTGGCTTTGGTTAGCTCCCTTTGTCTTACTTTCCCAAAAAGGAATCCTCTGGGTTATGGGCACCCTATTCATTCCCATCACCTGGCAGGATTTGCAGGATAATTGCTCATAACTAGAATATTGATCCTTATTTTCTATTACCCATTCCCTTTTGTTTCTTCTGAGCTGCAGCTGGAGATCACTGGTTGGTTCACAAGAACAAGCAGGGTTAGTCTAAAATGTAGGCAAAAACTAATGAGCTAATGAGTTTAGAATTTATGACAAATATATGATAAGTTTCGAAACATAATTTCTCTCTCTCCAGTCATTTTTGTTAAAAAAAAAAAATCATGAAAGGACTGAGTTGTTTGCAAAATAGTCTTTAGTCTTATACTTCCCCTGACTATTTGCACAAAGTGCAGCAAGAATAATTATCTCTAAATAGGCATTTTAGATTGGCTTTGATGGGACTCTGTTCCACAAGGAATGTCAGATAAGACCTTTTAAAGCGAAGCACAGACATGGATTTGTATCTTCAAATACCTGTGATTTGGGTGATCCTCTTCCCTTAAGGTCCCAAGATAAACCTGGAACTCCTGGGTCTGTTAGAAAGTGACATTCTTTACTGACCACAGGTCAGGAACCCTATACAAGGACTGTGGAGAGAAGAGTATGAGGCCAGTTTTTCCCAAGGGGCTTTTATCAGCTTGACTCTTTAAAGGGAAGCATACCCTTCCAGTCAAAACCTTAATAAAACAACCAGTTTTTCCAATTGCATCCTGTTGCAAAAGAAAATGAATTCTTATTGCACTGATGCAAACAACTATATTGCTATGAGTTAAGAATATTCACAACTAGTTTGCAGATTATAGAGGAAAAGGGCAGAGAGAAACAAACATGCTCCAAGTTTTGTTCACAGGAATGTATACTGGACTCTGAAAAAGAAAACAAGGATCAGCAGTATTACAAGCAAATGTCAAAAAGATTGCTTCAGTTTTCTAAGTTCAGTCCATTCAGTTAGCTTGTTTTGCTTGATGTTCATGAACATTTTAGCTCTTCATGAGTCCTGTACATCTTTCCTTTATTCCAATGTCACAATTTCCAAAGTTATCAGAAACCTATATTTGAGAGCGCCTGTCAAATTTCTATAGGTTGTTATAAACCATCTTTTAAAAAGGATTAAAATAAGGCAACAATTGTCTGAATAACAGAATGTCCAAGGTAGTTACAGTTAGAAACACATTTGACAATGATGTTTGGTTATCTCTGTGATTTACAATAATTTAACATAACCACCTTAATTATGAGGGATAGCATATATTTTAGACATTAGAATTTTTGCAATTTTGGAACATATATTAGTATTATTCACAAAAAAAGAAGATTGAACACCATTTTGGCAATCCCATTTACCTGTATATGTACCTCCCTTTGAATACTCCAGGGCTGCTCTGAAGCCTCCAAAAGCCAGGCATCAGGAAAGACAATTTTGAAACTGAAGTTTCATTTTGGGAAGCCTGTTTAATATATTAGAGATTTAAAGCACAATGTTGTGATTCTCTGGGACCGACAGTCGGTTTTTTTCAGCCTTCAGGCTTTTTAGGCTTGAGGGTGGGGTTTCACCGGGGGATCCTTAGCTGCCTCCTGTCTCTATCACTATTGATTTTTCCCACATGTAGTAGGCATCCACAAAAAGCAGAAATTGTCATAATAATTGTGTTTAGATATGGATACCTGTTCTATTGGTGGAGCAGGAAAAGTATCTCTGATGAGCCAGGACCATGAGTAAATTTTGTTGAATTCACAAACACACAGATGATTTTCTATTAGCTGTAGATAATAGAGGCAGTGTAACAAACACTCTCCAAATGTTCCCAACCCATGTGAAATGTCTATACACAACTAAACCTTCATTATTACTTGAAGACAGACAATGCTGAAGCAGCAAATAACTTGGATTAAAAGGAGAAAAATCAACAAATACCAGTGCTCCAGTCCCATTGGCTTTCACTTCATCTTAGCAAGCAAGTGGGGACTGAGAAAAACTGCAGATGAGGACTCAGGAGAGAGAGACACTTGCAAAGTGGTCTGAGTGTGGGATGGAGTGAAAGATTAAATCCACCAGAAAGATTATTTCTAAACCACCAGAAATCCATTCTAAACATACTAACATATAATAGGCAGATCAGAGCACATCAGAGCACAATTGTAGAAGACAGATTTCAAAGTAGAGCATCTTAAAGGGCCAGACCTGTGACTTAAAGGGAGGAACTTTATTTAAAGGCACAAGTTTTATTTAAAGGGGAAGGCAATTTCAAATGACAGTTTTCCAAAAGCATAACTTCTATGAGAGGAGAAAGGCAAAAAGGAAGGGATGTAAGTGTAGAAAACAAAAAACAAAAAGCACAATATAAAAGTACTTGGAGAAAGTATGGGTGAATTCCTCTTTAACTTTTGTTGGAGCACAGGCCTTCTGAGGTTAAGTCAAAACCTATAGGCAATAAAAAATAATTGATTTGATCACAACAATGAAAAACTTTGCATCACAAAAACAGCATAAACAAAGACAGAATATAATTTATCTGGGATAAAATATTCAGAATATTCCAAACACAGACCATGTTTAAATGGCAAATATCTCTAATATATAAAGAACTCTGAAAGCTTGAAGAATAAGGCTGGGAGCAGTGGCTCATGCCAGTAATCTTAGTACTTTGGGAGACCAGAGTGGGTAGATTGCTTGAGCCTAGGAGTCTGAGACCAGCCTGGACAACATGGCGAAACCCCGTCTCTACAAAAAGTACACAATAGTTAGACACGTGCAGTGGCATGCACCTGTGGTCCCAGCTACTCAGGAGACTGAGGTAGAAGGATCACATGAGTTCAGGGGTAGAGGCTGCAGGTGAGCTGTGATCGTGGCACTGTACTCCAGCCTGGGTAACAGAGTAAGAGCCTGTCTCAAAAAAGAAAAACAAAACAAAACCAGAAACAAACAAACAAAACTTGAAGAACAAATGCTAAAAACCTGATAGAAAAACTGGGAAAAGACACAAACAGGCATTCACCAACAAGATACAACAATGATATAAAAGAAATTCAAAAAAGATTTTAAAAAAAGCCCTCATATGAATGTTTAAAATCACTCATAATTTTAGAAATACAAATTAAAATGTTGAGACACTATTTCTAAGCTATCAGTCTGATAAAAATTAGAATATGTGATAACCATGCCATTGGTGAAGCTGTGGGGAACCAGGTCTTATGATATATTGCTGGTGGGAATGTAATTTGGTACAACCCTTCAGTAAGGAAAGTTGACAAGACCTAGCAAAACCAAACATGCACTTATCATTTGACACAGCAATCATATTTCTAGGTATCGATCTTGAAGATACACCTACATCAATAACAAAATAGAAAGATATAAATTTATGTGTCATACCATTACTTGTAATTGCAAAATATTGATAGAAAAGTGGTTGCATTAAAAAAGGGAGTATTATGCACCTGTGAAAAAGAATGATGAAGATTGCTATGAACTATTATGGGATTATTTCCAGTTGAGAAAAAAAGCACTTCACTAAAAAAGAAAATAATCACCTTAAATAATGACCAAGCTAAATATCTTCAGTAAAAACACATTGACATTAAGAACCTCTTAATGGTGCACTGAGAAAGACACACAGCTTTTCTGTTGCATTCTTGTCAAAAATGGATAATTTTAGTTAATAAGTTATTATACCTGGGACCACATGCCAGCTTCTCTGTGTTTCTCTTTGACTATTTTCTTTGTTCATCTTTGGCTATCTCTGGTCTGTCATTCGTGCTGTAGTTACACCTGACTCATCATCACTGCTTTCAAAATGTATTCTAAACTGAGGAATTCATGTTATATATAAGGTCATACGTCTACAAGAATGTAGCCCACATGAGTAACCTACCTATGTCAAAATCTAAATTTACGTGATAGAATTGGTTGATCTGGAAGAAAACTATGAAATTGCTCTCCTATATCAATTGGCATCCTTTATCCAATCAGCTACATAACTTTGCTTAGAGGCCGCTGTTGTGCAGAGTGGGCAGATGTCAGACTCTGACATCTATCAGAGAGTATAGACTGAAAGATATCCAGTTTCATCTTTCACTAGCAGTTTCTGAGGAATATACTGCAGTACTAACCTCTTCCAATAAAGAATACTGGTAGAACTGGCAGAATGACTTATAGTGAACATTACATTTATTGAATTATGCAGGAAAATAATCAAGAACAGGTATGAAGAATAATTTTAAATGATATATATTCTGATATATAATCTTTAATGCAACTAATGAAGGAGAAGCAAACCTGAAGGGGAAATTAGAAAATCCTCATTGATCATCACATAATTGGGAGTTAAATGATGTCATTTAAACCTGTTAAACCAAATATGAGAAAGTTAAGTTGGAAAAGAGTTTACCAAAGGTATTCAAAGGGTGTTTTATAAATGTAACCACTAGAACATAAGATAGATAAGATTACATACCAAAAGATAAACATAAGCAGATGAGAAAGATGTGGGATGGAAAGTTGGAGTGGTTGCAGGTGGAGGGAGGAGGTGGGGAGAGAGAGAGAGAGTAAGATTACAAGATAAAAAATATTACAAAGTTAAAAACAAACATATAGGCATATCAATGAATGTTAAGAGACTTGACCCACCGTAAAATGAAGAAAGTTTATTAAATTGACTCACAGAGCAAAATCTAGCTCAATGATGCATACAATAGAAACATCTAAGCTCCACCAGACCATCTTAAAGGCAACTCTACCATGGAAAGGCAGGCTGGATTTTCTCTCTTGAAAAAATAGCCATCAAAACAATCTCCTTTCCTTTTCCTGAAAGAACAATAGTATATTTATCTAGATAAAGTTATAATATTTAATATATTTATGGTACTTCATAGTCCAATGTGGTTTTGATCTGTATTTCCTTGATAGTTAGTGATGTTGAGCACTTTTTAATATACCTGTTGGAAGAATTTGGCCGTGAATTCATCTGGTCCTGGGCTTTTTTTGGTTGGTAGGCTATTAATTACTGCCTCAATTTCAGAACTTGTTATTTGTCTATTCAGGGATTCGACTCCTTCCTGGTTTATTTAGTCTTGGGAGGGTGTATGTGTCCAGGAATTAATCCATTTCTTCTAGATTTTCTAGTTTATTTGAGTAGAAGTGTTTATACTATTCTTTAATTGTAGCTTGTATTTCTGTGGGGTTAGTGGTGATATCCCCTTTATCATTTTTACTGTGTCTGTTTGATTCTTCTCTCTTTTCTTCTTTATTAGTCTAGCTAGCAGTCTATTTTGTTAATTTTTTTAAAAAAGCAACCTTTTGGATTCATTGATTTTTTTGAAGGGTTTTTCATGTGTCTATCTCCTTCAATTCTGTCCTGATCTTAGTTATTTCTTGTCTTCCGCTAGCTTTTCGCTTTGCTTCTCTAGCTCTTTTAATTGTGATGTTAGGGTATCTACTTGAGATCTTTCTAGCTTTCTGATGTAAGCATTTAGTGATATAAATTTCCCTCTTAACACTGCTTTAGCTGCATACCAGAGATTCTGGAACGTTGTGTTTTTGTTCTCATTGGTTTCAAAGAACTTCTTGATTTCTGCCTTAATTTCATTATTTACCCAGGAGTCTTTCAGGAGCAGGTTTTCAATGTCCGCGTAGTTGTGTGGTTTTGAGTGAGTTTCTTAATCCTGAATTCTAATTTGATTGCACCATGATCTGAGAGACCATTTGTTATGATTTCCGTTCTTTTGCATTTGCTGAGGAGTGTTATATTTCCAATTATGTGGCTGATTTTAGAATAAGTGCCATGTGGCACTGAGAAGAATCAGGATATCCCTTGCCAGTCCAGCCTAGAACCTACCTAGAACCAACCTAGGTAAAAAACAAAGACCACTATGGAGATAGAAATCCATCACACTATCACATGTTTCCTCAGGTTTCAAGTCCTACAAGAAATTCCATCTGATATGGTTTGCCTGTGTCCCCACCCAAATTTCATCTTGAATTGTAGCTCCCATAATCCCCATGTGTCATGGGAGGGACCTGATGGGAGGTAATTGAATCATGGGGGCAGGTTTTTCCCATGCTATTCTCATGATAGTGAATAAGTCTCATGAGATCTGATGGTTTTATAAAGGGCAGTTACCCTGCACATAGTTTCTTGCCTACCACCATGTAAGAATTGCCTTTGCTCCTCCTTCACTTTCTGCCATGATTGTGAGGCCTCCCCAGCCATGTGGAACTGTGAGTCCATTAAACCTCTTTTTCTTTATATATATCTATAGATATATAGATATATAGAGATATATCTATAGATATATATCTCTCTCTATATATATATCTATATATATAAAGAATATAGATATATATATCTCTATATATAAAGAATATAGATATATATACCTATATATAAAGAATATAGATATATATATCTATATATATACCAGAATATATATATAGATAGATATATCTATATATGTATATATAAATGTATATATATACACACCTTTATAAATGTGTGTGTATGTGTATGTATATATATATATATACCTGTTGGCCATTTGTATTTCTTCTTTAGAGAAAAGACTATTCATGTCTTTTGCCCGTTATTTTAATTAGATAATAATAATGATAGTAATTATTATTGCTATTGAGTTGTGTGAGTTCTTTATAAATTCTGGATATTAATCCCTTGTCAGATGTATGATTTGCAAATATTTTCTCCTATTCTGTAGGTTGTTTCTTTATTGATTGTTTCCCTTGCTGTGCAGAAGCTTTTTAGTTTGATGTAGCCCCGTGTGTTTGTTTTTGCTTTTGTCACTCCTGCTTTTGATGTTTCATCTGAAAACTTCTTGCCCAGACTGATGTCGTGTAGCATTTCTCCTATGTTTTCTTCTAGTTATTTCATAATTTTGGGTTTTACAATAAAGTATTTAATCCATTTTTACTTGATTTTTTTAATATGGTGAGCGATAAGGGTCACATTTTATTTTATTTTATTATTCTGCATGTTGATATCTGATTTTCCCAGGGCCATTTATTGAAGAGTTTGTCTTTTCCTCATCTTGTGCTTGGCGACTTTATTGACAATCACATGGCTCTAAGTGTCCGAATTTATTTCTGGGCTTTCTGATGTGTTCCATTGGTTTATGTGTCTGTTTTTATGCCAATACCATGATGTTTTGATTATTACAGTTTTAGAGTCTATTTAAAAATCAGATAGTGTGATGCCTCCAGCTTTCTTCTTTTTGCTATATATTACTTTGGCTATTTGGAGTCTTTTGTGTTTTCATGTGAATTTTAGGATTGTTTTTTCATTTCTGTGAAAAATGACTTTGAAATTTTGATAAAGATTGGATTGAATTTGTACATTTCTTTGTGTAGCATGGACATTTTAATAATATTAATTTTTCCAATCATGAACGTGGAATATATTTCCATCTATTTGTATCCTCTTCACCCTTCTTTCAACAATGTTTCATACTTTTTATTGCACAAACTTTTCACATATCTTGGTCAAATTTATTTCCAAGTATTTTTTGTGGCTCCTGTAAATGGGATTGCTTTCTCGATTTCTTTCTTAGATAGTTCACTCTTAAGGTTTAGAAATGCTACTGATTTTTGTATGTTGATTTTGTTCCCTGCAACTTTACTGAATTTGTTTATTAGTTCTAACAGCTTTTTGGTGGAGTCCAATTTTTTTGTCTATATAAGATCATGTTGTCTCCAAACAGGGAAAATTTGGCTTTCTTCTTTCCAATATGGATGCCTTTTCTTTCTTTCTCTTGTCTAATTGCTCTGGTTAGGACTTCCAGTACTATGTTAAATAGTTGTGAAAGTGGGCATTCTTGTTTCAGATCTTAAAGGAGAAGGTATCTAATCCTCCATTCAGTATAATGTGGGATGTGGGTTGATCAAATACAGCCTTTATTATGTTGGGGTATGTTTCTTTTATACCTAATTTGTTAAGAGATTTTTATAATGAAGAGATACTGACTTTTGTCAAATGCTTTTTCTGCATCTTTTGAGATGATTATGTGTTTTGAATCCTTTGTTCCATTAATGTAATATATCACATTTATTGACTTGTGTATATTAAAGCATCCATGTATTTCTTGGATGAATCCCACTTGATCATGGTAAATCATCTTTTTAATGTGCAGTTGAATCCTGATTTCTAGTATTTTATCAAGGATTTTTTGCAGCTATGTTCATAGGAATATTGGTCTGTAGTTTAATTTTTTTGTTGTGTCCTGGTCTAGTTTTGGAATCAGGGCCATACTGGCCCATTAGAATGAGTTAGGAGAGTTTTCTCTTTTTCACTTATTTTGGAATCATTGCTGAAGTACTGATATTTGTTCTTCTTAAACATTTCGTAGAATTCAACAATGAAGCCATCACATCCTGAACTTTTCTTTGATGGGCAGATTTTCTAATTATTGCTTCAATCTTGTAACTTCCTGTTTGTCTGTTCAGATTTTCTATTTCTTTTTGATTCAGTCTTGATAGGTTTTATGTGTCCAGGAATTTATTCCTTTCTTCTAGTTTTTTCAAATTTCTGATGTATAATTGTTCATAGTAGTTTCTTATGATCTTTTGTATTTTTGTGGTATCAGTTGTAATACTTTCTTTTCCATCTCTTATTTTATCTATTTGAGACTTCTTTCATTTTTTCTTAGACTGGCTAAAGATTTGTTGATTTTGTTTATCTTTTCAAAAAAACAAATCTTTGCTTTATTAATATTTTATACTATTTGTCTCTATTTTACTTATCTGTGCTTTAATCTTTTTTTTTTTTTTTTTTTTGAGACGGAGTCTCGCTCTGTCACCCAGGCTGGAGAGCAGTGGTGCAATCTCGGCTCACTGCAAGCTCTGCCTCCCGAGTTCACACCATTCTCCTGCCTCAGCTTCCCGACTAGCTGGGACTACAGGCACCCGCCACCATGGCTAATTTTTTGTATTTTTAGTAGAGACGGGGTTTCACTGTGTTAGCCAGGATGGTCTCGATCTCCTGACCTACTGATCCACCTGCCTCAGCCTCCCAAAGTGCTGGGATCATAGCCGTGAGCCACCGAGCCTGGCCTGTGCTTTGATCTTTGTTTTTTTTTCCTCTACTAAATTTGGGCTTAGTTTGTTCTTGCTTTTTTAGTTTCTTGAGGTGTTCTGTTAGTTTATTTGAGACATTTCTTCTTTTTGGATGTAGATGTTTATTGCTATAATTTTCCCTCTAAAAACTAATTTTGCTATTTCCCTTAAGTTTTAGTATACTGTGTTTCCATTTTCATTTATCTCAAGAATATTTTAGAATTCTCCTTTAATTTCTTCATTGACCTATTGTTTTTTAGGAGCATGTGTAATTTCCTTGTATTTGTACAGTTTTCAAAGAAGTTCCTGTTGTTAATTTCTAGTTTTATACCACTATTGTCAGAAAAGATAATTGATATGATTTTGATTATTTTTTGAATTTGTTAAAACTTGTTTTACCGTGGCATAACATGTGATCTATCCTAGAGAATATTCCTTTTGCAGCTGAGAAGAATGTGAATTTCTATAGCTGTTGGATGTTCTGTAAATGTCTGTTAGGTCCATTTGATCTTGAGTGCAGTTTGAATCTGATATTCCTTTGCTGATTATCTGTCTAGATGATCTGTTTACTGCTAAAAGTTGAGTATTGAAGTTCCCTACTGTTACTGTATTGCTGTCTCCCTCTTTAGATCTATTAATGTTTGCTTTATATATTTAGGTGCCCCAATGTTAAGTGCATATATATAGTTATGATTGTTATACCTTCTTATTTGTATTGACCCCTTTATAACTATATAATGGACTTGTTTGTCTCTTCTTATAGTTTTGACTTGAGGTCTATTTTATCTGATATAGGTATAGCTAGTCCTGCTTTCTTTTGATTTCCATTTGCATGGAATATTTTTCTCCATCCTTTCATTTTCATTCTGTGCATTCACTTACAGGTAAAGTGCATCTCTGTAGGCAGCATGAAGTTGGGTCTTATTTTTTAATCCATTGAGCAATTATATGTCTTTTAATTGGATAATTTAATTCATTTACATTAAGGGTCATTATTGATGGGTGACGGCTTGCTTTTGTTATGTTGTTTTCTGGTTGTTTTGTAGAATCTTTGTTTCTTCCTTTTTCTCTTACTGTCTTCCTTTGTGATTAAGTGATTTTCTCTATTAGTATGTTTTGATCTGGCTTTCTATTTTTAGTGTATCTATTAAATGTTTTTGTTTTTTGATTAATGCAAGGCTTACTAAAGACATCTTATGGCTATAACAGGTTATTTTGAATTGACAGCAATTTAATATTGATATAAGAAGAAATCCACTTTACTTTTTAGTTCAATTGCCTCCTCACATTTTGCATTTTTGATGTCTTAATTTATATCTTTTTATATTGCTTATCTCTTAGCAAAGTTTTGTAATTATTATTTTCATTTGTTTTGTCTTTTTACCTTCCTGTGATGGATGTAAATGGTTTATATTCCACGATTGTTTTGTTAGAATATTCTGAATTTGCTTTATATCTTCACATGTTATTGTGCTAAACATTAGCATTTTTTGGCTTCAGTGTGAAGAACTTCATTTAGTATTTCTTATAAGGCAGGCCTGGTTGCAATAAATTTCCTCAGCTTGTTTGGGAATTTTTTTTATTTCTCTTACTTTTCTGAAATTTACTTTTGCTAAGCACAGTATTCTTGGTTGTATGTTTTGTGTGTGTTTTGTCAGCACTTTTTCTTCATCTAGTTTTCAATGTCTGAATTTGTGACCTTTCTATTTCAGTGTGCTTGTTGAGAAATTCTGAGCAAACTGTCTATTGTATTCTATTTAAGCACTAGAGGGCACCTGATGACTAGGTTAGAAACAAATCTCACAATGACTCCACCACTAAAGCTGTTCCAGCTGGATGGGCTGATAGATTTATGGAGGGCCCTCAGGGCCATGTGGGAGAGCCATTCAGGCTCTAGATTCCAGAGCATTTCTGGACTGTGCTTCCTACAGTGTGGCACCCATAAACAGCCTCTCTGGTGTGGGGTATCCTCTGGCAGGGATGGTGAGCCACTGCCAAGTTCCACTGCTGGCTGCCCCTAGCCCCACCCCTCCCTTTGACTCGAACTGACTTCTGGTGGTTCGGCCCTGCATCTGTACTTGTGATTCTCCCTGTGGGCTGATGCAGAGTGAATCTCTCACTGAAGAACCCAGGATAGTGAGGAAGCCTAGTGTTCACCTCCATCCAGCTCACTTTTTCACTGTAGAAACTGTGAGTCCAGGGGGATTTTCTGCATGTGTTTCCATAATGGCTTGCGGGGGACAAGCACCACCATCACAGAGAACCAGTTTACTATTCCACCACAATTTTATTCATCTTTGCAGTCCAGGGGGCTTCATAATCTCACTCACATGTTCAGGTTCCCTTAGCTCTTGTGAAGGTTCTTGTGGATGGTGGTTCAAATTGAAGTTCCTGTGGGAGTAAGATGGCTGGAGAGATCTACTCTGCCATTTTGCTTTGCCTGCCAGCCAGAAATAGCATTTTTGAAGAGAAAATAATTTGTGCAAAAGTGTGGAGATACAAAAGATGATAAATTATAAGAAGTATTTTGACATGTCTAAGTCTATGTGCAGAAATTGTTACAAATAAGACTGTTAAGGTGGTTGTTAACCAGATCATGAAAGCTGACATATAACTTGATGAGGAAAAGGGAAAAAGAGTAAGAGTTTTAGTGATGGGGCTGATATGAGCCAATAAAAGTATATGTTATACTTGGCCAATATATTGTAAATTTTATCTAGATCAGGGGATGGCAATCTATGGCCCTGGGCCAAATCCAGCCCACCACCTGTTCTCAAAAATAAAATTTTACTGAACCATACCATGCCCATTTACTTACATATTGTCTGTTGCTTTTTGCCCTACAAAAGCTGGGTAGATTAGTTGATAGAGACCTAATGGGCTACAAAACTTAAAACATTACTACTTGTAATTTTACTTAAATATTACAAAAAGTTGGATGCTCCCCAATGTAGATTAATAAGCCTGTACAAAAACCCAGGAAGTTTTTTTCTTAAAAACCCCCCCAAACCAGGATGGGGCTTCTCTAAACACATACTAAAATGTGTCATATAGCCACAATCTTTAGACATGCGAGCACTGAGTGATGCACAAGATGGACAGATTACTAGCTCATTGGAGCAGAATTTAAAAAACAGAATTTCTGAATGAAAAAATAATCTAGAGATAGATTTTTTGTTTTTTAAAAATGCTATATGATAAATGTACTTTGGAACAATGGGGGGAAAGGATTATTACATTTATGTAATTGGGTTCATTGACTAAATATTAGGAAAAAAAAGGTGTATCTTTTTCTCAACTGTATACCAAAATCAATTTCATAAACTGTATTCAGTCATTCCACTTTTGATAATATCATTTAAAGATGTAAAAACACCCATCGTATTACAGCTTACACAGGAAAGATATTTTGCAGCAACTTTACTGAATGTTCATTAATGAATTAATGGTTACATAAATAATGACATATTTATACGATGGAGCTTTATACAACAATTTTTAAAATGAAATAAATTGTAGATAAGTAGGTGATGATGCATAGACAGTTGATGGATAGTTAATAGATAGTTGATAGATCTAAAAAGGGAAGAACACGTTTATAATAAATCTCTTGGGAGCCTTCCAGACCTGGGAAGTAACTGCACCTTCCAGGGCTAGCGAATTTCTGAGAGTGTTAGACAGCTAGCCTGAAATGTGGCTTTCAAATGCAGACAGGCCATTTCAAGGCCATCCCCACTTATGTTCTGATGTGACTCTCAGGCACCAAGCCAATATTTTCCTGGCCCTAAATCCCTCTAAGGCCAGGTACTAGGCAACTAGAGAACATCCTTACAGTTCTGAGCTTGCCAGAATTGTTCAAACTGGCCAGTCCTACACTGTTCACTCTGCCTTTTCTGTGGAAATCCCACATAAAGACTCTGGCCTTTGCCTTCTCCTTGCTCCTGTCATCTGCCTCTTGACCATCCTCACATTTCCTTTGTGGCCCTGTTCCCTTCTCTCAGGTGTGGCATGATCCGTTCTCTCAGGAAATGTAAGTAATAAATTATTCTTTTAGTGCAACTGGACTTTCTGTATCATCACACAGATATACCTCTATAAATTAAATACTAGGTGTAATTTCAGGTCAGAGATGTCTGTGTAGAACCTATCCAGCCATTCTGGTTGGACAAGCCTGAATACCAAACAGATTCTAGCAGATGCCCGACATAGCGACAGAGGTATACATACCCAGGGAAGTAGGTAAGAGGTACAACGAGTGACTGAAATTAAACTGTCAAGTTGCACCTGCAGGAAGCAGGCCAAAAGCCTGTTTAAATTAGTCATAGCACAGTGAGGCCCAGAGGATTTAGGCTTGATGCACAGGAGATGGTTAATTCAGAACCTCTGCACTACAACCTGATTTGTGGGCCCAGCCCTTCCCTGGATGCCTGTGCTTTGTTTTTGTTCTGGTCACAATGAGTTTTCAGAAAACTCTGTCCAAGCTTCACACTTAATTCAACAGATATTTTTTGAGCAGTGACCTCATTCCTGGTGCTGCATCAGTACTGGCCTATGATGATGAACAAGGTGGAAAAGATCTCTGTCTTTGAGATGTTTAATAAAGGATGACTATAAAAATTTAATCTCTAATGAAAGCAAGTAATTTGAATATGTAATAGAAGAATTTTGTCCTCAAGTTGACTTCTTATTGTAATTTTAAAAATAATTACATAGAGAAGAACCAAACACATAAGCAATGCTAGAAACCACTAAAGAAGAATACACTATTTTAATGTCAGTAAACCCTGTCACTGGCATAAGGAGGGTTATGTTGTATTAGCAGGGCAGTGAAAAATTTGTTGTTTTTATCATCAGTTATCACATTTTTACTAATACTGACTTACAGCAGAAGTGGCAAACCTTTTTTGTAAAGGGCCAGATAGTAAATATTCTACTTTTGGTGGGCAACTCTATTATTGTATCCTAAAACCAGAAATAGACAAGATGTAAACTTATGGATGTGGCCAAGTTCCAATGAAACTTTATTTACAACATGGACAAGATTAGGGCCATAGCTTGCTGACCTGTGCCTTTGAAGTCTTTTAGACAATACTGACAACACTGATATTTAGAACTCAGCTTGGCCTATCTAAGAACACGTTATCCTATCATTCTAAATTCAATAGAAAGTTTCATTTTATTGTTCACTGCTCTTGGACATGATACATTGTATAACTTCTCATTTTTTTAAAAAACTGTTTACTGGGCCGGGCGTGGTGGCTCACGCTTGTAATCCCAGCACTTTGGGAGGCCGAGGCGGGCGGATCACAAGGTCAGGAGATTGAGACCACGGTGAAACCCCGTCTCTACTAAAAATACAAAAAATTAGCCGGGCGTGGTGGCGGGCGCCTGTAGTCCCAGCTACTCGGAGAGGCTGAGGCAGGAGAATGGCGTGAACCTGGGAGGCGGAGCTTGCAGTGAGCTGAGATTGCGCCACTGCATTCCAGCCTGGGCGACAGAGTGAGACTCCGTCTCAAAAAAAAAAAAAACTGTTTACTGAATATCTATTAAGCATAAAACTTATGTAATTATCATGAATAAATAAACATTTTCATTTTTAGGCAGATATTTTTAGAAAATATCTTAATATTCTTAGGGATATTTCCTTAAGAAAAGTATAGGTTACAAATTATCAAAGTTCAGATAAGACAGTGATATCTCTAGGTTTGGCATAGCAGCAGAATGAAGGGAAGATTTTATGAAGGATGTGGCATAAAGGTTGGAGCACATTTTTTATTTATACGCACAGCTGGTCTTTCTATGTAACTTGTTCTATGCCAAATACTGGTATTCAAGACGCACTTGGAAATGTATTGAAGGAAGACAACTGAAGCAATAGACACAGTCAGAGGCTGTAAAGTAATTGTTCCACAGAGAACAACTACTTCCAGCTCTTCTTATTGTCCTTTGAGCTCATTAATTTTATTTTTCCTATTTAAGTTTCACATTTCTGAGTTTTACATACCTAAAATAAAAGTTAATTTGTGTGGTATTTTTATTGAGTAAAGAAGTGCTTAGAAAATAATTCTCCAGGAATATTTTTGTTTCTTCACAGTCCAGAGGCAGTTGGTGTATCTATTAAAGGATGAATTAAAGACAAACATGACTTGGATGTTAGGTAGCACACTGCTCCAGAGAGTAGTTCAACTCTTATCCCTGCTGGAATCACTTGTTTACAGTACAGAGTAGCGATCACTCACCCCACCCTCTAGAGTAAAGGTAAGAAGGATGAGATGTCTCTCATTTTGTTTCTCTCTCTCTCCCACCTTTGTCTCTCGCATGCACACATGCAGAATAGAATGATACACCAGCTGCTCCATATATGTTCCAAGTCTTACTTTAGGGTTCATCTCCTGTGATGCAATGCTACTGCATGCGAGAGTGAACATCTGTCATTTATTGCATTACCCCATGAAAACTGAAGAATGGGTAGCTGATGCTAAGGCAATCTGTCAGTAATGAATGGTCTGTTCTCTGATCCAGAGGCATCTTCTTTCCTGCTAGAAATTACATATATATGAAACAATGATACTTGAAATTACATATATATGCATATGTAAGTATGAAATAATTTTTGTATATTATGAAGAAATTCTGTAAGAGGACAGAGGGCTGATGGGAATAGATAGCAGACAGATTGTCCAAACCTTATGGTCAATTGGGCAATATATGAGACTTCATTTCCTTTTCAACATTTCAAGGGATGCAATCACAGCTGCCAGGAGGTTATGAATCTTTCATGAAAGTACAAAGTTTGAGTTCACTCACCCTTCTCTAAATCATTGTAATAGAGTATTGTGGTTCCAAAACAATTAAAAAGCACAAATAAAAACCTATCAATAAATCACAGGTGCCCACTTAAATCCTCATACACAACAATGTTATCTCTCCTAAATGAGCTTTAACCTGTCAACTTCTCCCTTTCTAAGAGTGGTCCAGCATTTCCAAGTTTTCTAAAGGAATATCTATGGAATCCAGGACAAATATAGTGTTATCTTTCACCATAGAAGAAATGGTGATAAGTGGTTGTATTCTGGATATTTGAATGTAGTACCAACATAGTTTCTTTATGGATCAGGTATAGGGTAGAAAAGGAAGAAGGATGTTATAAGTGATTCCATGATAATTCTTTTTCTTCACTTCCCACTTTCCACTTCTTCACTTCTTTTTCTGAACAATTCAGTGAAAAATCTATTTGGTAGACAAAAGTAAAAAATTGTGGGAAGGGAGTCATGGTGACAAAACATGGAGATCCAGAGCCTAAGCAGGGTGAAGAAGTTGTGCTCACAAAAGGGGAGGCCATGTAGGAAAACAGAGTATAAACCTGGATAGGAAGGCATTGCCAGAGAGGGGAGGCCCAGCATGGGGAGTCAGAGGGCAAGCAGAGTGAAGAGGAAATTCAGCGATAGAGGCCATGTAGTATAAGATATTGGAGCCCAAACAGGGTGAGAAGGCATCCATACAGATGAGGAGGTTATGGCACAGATGATGCATGGATTTATATACAGAAAAATTAAACATGTGCATATTTAAAGCGGAAAGAATAATGCTAAAGAAGAAAGATTCAAACATTGAAAAGTGTGATAACTAAAGTAATTGCTGTGCTATTGTATTGGAATTAGCAATATTGGTGTGAACTCATAATCTGCAATATACATAGATTAGATAGATGATGGATTCTAAATACATAAATGGTAGACACATAGATAGATGGATATAGAGGTGAATATATGCATCTACTGAGAGCGATGCATGAATATGAGCAGGAATATTCCAAAAGTTGTAAACAAATCTACTACTCAGACCTTGACTTCTTCAAAATATTATTTTTCAATAAATGAAACAAAAGTGCCTTAGAGAAATGGATAATTCTAGGGATAAGACAGGTAAAGGATATAATAAGCTTAAGATACATTCTTGTGCCAGAAAGCAATAAAGTGTTCAAACATAGATGGATATATTGCCAAAGGGAGCTTCCACTGGCCAAGACTGAAACAATGGAGTATCAAAATAAATAATAAAGCATGGACATCCACTGAATAAAATGAAAAACATGAATAGAGAGATATAAATAAATAAATGAATGTTTTAAATTTTGATGAGAAACAGGATAGATTCAAAGTATCTTCCACATATACATTTACAATACATATTTATGCTATATAATGTATAAATACACATGCAAATACATCTATAATACATGTACATAAGATATAGAGTATAACAATACATGTATAACATATAAACATATTAAATATAAAGAAATATAACAAATACAAGTAACAAATATGGGACATAAGCAATAACAACAAATAATAATATACAATATTAATACAGATATAAATAAAACATACAGTATAACTGTAGTTAAAATATTGTCCTGCCATTACCTCTATAGTTCACTCTCAACAGAGAAGCTAGATTTGGTCACTCCTCTGCTCAAAAGCCTTCTCTATGTTCTCCATTCTATTCCAAGGTTGAAAAAAATGTTCTTACAATGGATTACAAGGGCTTACCCAAACCTATTGCTCTAATTACATCTCCTATTTATTTTTGCCTTGTTTAATGATCTTGCTGAAGAAGCCAGATCAAATCCTAATTTCCAACTGCTGTGCTTCCTCTTCCTCTTTGCCTCAAATAATCTTACTCTAGTTATCTTCCTGGCTCCTTCCCTCTCTTCCTTCACATCTCTGCTGAAATAAATATCCCTAGCAAGACCTCACTAACAAACCTTTTAAAATTGAAGGTGTTCAATATCTTCTAGTATTTCTTGTTGCTTTACTTTAAATTGTTTTTCCCTTAGCATCGTGTATTTACTAAGTCTTTCATGGGAGTATAACCTCAATGAGGTCACAGATTTCTATCTTTTTTTTTTTTTTCCTGGTACAGTATAACTAGGGCCTAAGACAGTGTGTCTCACAAAGGAAGTACAAATTAGTAGTTATTGAATAAGTAATGTTTTCCAGATTAAATGGGATAAAGTTTCTTATGTGTAAAATATATTCAAAATATTAAAAACAGCTTTCTGTCTTATCTCCTTTGTTTATTAAACTATAAACCAAGGGATCATGCATTATTCATTTGTTTTCCCCACAAAACCATTGTCATTAGAGTCACATTGTAGCATTCAATGAATATTTATTTTAATTGATCAATTAATAACTTCCTGAATTAATGACTTAATGAAAGGCAAGTCTGAATTCTGTAACATTTAATAAGGTTGCCTAGCTGTGTTTTCTTATTTAGTTCTTACCTCCCTGATACATGTGGTATCAGTGAGTGTCCAGAGATTTTTCCTGCAATTGACAGTTAATAATAATTTCATTGATACAAAAAATAAATCATTCTTTTTGCTTCCTTCCTTACTTCTTTCTTCCTTGCTTCTTTTTTAATTACTTTCTCTCTGCCTTATTTAATTTTCACTCCCTTAGATCCCTTTCTTAGATAGATTGTCTTCAACTTATGACGGCTTGAT
Organism: Symphalangus syndactylus; assembly: GCF_028878055.3. NCBI lineage: Eukaryota > Metazoa > Chordata > Mammalia > Primates > Hylobatidae > Symphalangus > Symphalangus syndactylus. The sequence continues at coordinate 105,406,797 of NC_072424.2, forward strand.
TTAAGATTTTTCAACTTTACGATCGTGCAAAAGAGATACATGTTCAATAGAAACCATACTTTGAATTTTGATATTTTCTTGGCTAGTGATATATGGTGCTATAGTCTCGCCTGATGGGGGTCAGTGGCAGCGAGCCTCAGTTCCCAGTCAGTCACACAATCACAAGGGTAAACAGCTGACATTCTACCATGTACTATGTTACCAGTATTCAGTTTATTAAATATTGTGTTCTGTTTTTGCATCCCATAATGTCTAGAAAATGCCCATCTGTGTATAGTATTCAATACTTTATTATCAAATAAACTTTGTGTTAGATTATTTTGCCCAGCTGTATGCTAATGTAAGTGTTCTGAGCATGTTTAAGGTAGGCTAGGCTAAGCTATGTTGTCAGGTAAGTTAGGTTAAATGCATTTTTGACTTACAATATTTTCAACTTATAATGGATTTCTTGGGACATAAGCATCTGTGCTAAGTAATTTGATTTATAAATTCTATTAATTTTTTTAGTCCGGTTCATTTTGGTTATGAAATAGAATAGGCAAATATGTTTTTATTCAGCCATATTAAAAACGGAAAATAAGTTAAAAATTTAAAATTTAAATTCTGAAAACATTTTGAGTTGAGTATTTTGGATTTATATACTGAGATGGAGTTCGGTGCACGATGTATTTATAGAGATTGACACCCTGGAAGGAAGAGGGGGAAAGAAGTATAATTGGACAAAGGCACAAGTTGAACTGTGATGCAGCCCTACAAGGCCTTAGCCAACTCAGCAGGGAGCTCTGGAGGGAATACTGCTGAGTGTGAGCTAGCATGAGGAAACAGCACGACAGAGCCACACACATAAAATCACTTCTTAAAATAATAGTAGAATGTTCTTCTCCATGGACCTTACTGGGTATTTGCTGGAAAGTTCATGGACATGTGGGGAACTAAAAAAGCTTCTTTCTTGGTGTATATGTGGAGGAAGAGAAAAAAGCTGAAACAGTGCACCCCACCTAGATAATTCTCCCCACATCTCCTCGATGGTACAAAGTATTTAAGCTGCTCATAATAAGGTGGCAAGTCCAGTTGCCCTACTTCATCTGGGAAAAGGGTACAGGAAAAGAAAAATCGTAACCCTGGTGGAGGGGCAGGAAGCCAAACAGAATTCAGATAATTAGAAATTCTGTACCTCCAGAAGGGAACACAGTCACTGATAAAGTCCTGGGTTGGAGAACTAGTGATATATAGAGCCTGATTATGACTGAGGATGAAGTAATAGAACTGAAGATGAACAAGAAAACAGAGGATGGCCCTGACTACCTACTCCAGGCCAGCAAGCATCAAATAACAAGTGACAACCTTCTAACACTGGGAGAAGAGGAAACACCATGGAGAGAGACCCTCACTGAGGCATAGGCTGATGCAGAAAATACTTGAAGCTGAGGGTGGAAAATGAGCGTTAGAACAATCCTCCAGCAAGCTAGATTTCACCCTAAGTGTCAAAGAACACAAGAGACAGATTAAGCTAGTGATGCACTGAGAGTAATAATAGCAGCAAAACACAAAGCCAGCTTCAATCTCCACACGATTTTCTCACCCCTTCCAAACTAAAAGCCCATCAGAATAAGACACCTGCCCCTTACAAGCATAAATGTTCTTTACCATGGTTTTTACTGTTCTACATGTGTTGGTTGGCTTTCAACCAAAAATTATGTGTCATATAAAAACGTTAAAAAATTAATAACCTACTGTCAAGAGACAAAAAAAAAATAGCAGAACCAAAGTCATATATGACCCAGATGTTGAAACTGTCTGGCAGGGAATTGAAATTAGCTATGATTAAAATATTAAAGGTTTTAGTGGAAAAGGTAGATAGCAGCATGAATAAATGGAAAATTTCAACAGAGATATAAAAACTATCAGAAAGAATCACAAAGAAATGTCAGAAATTAATAGTAAGACCCTCAAACAGTAATAGAGGTGAAAAATGTCTTTAATGAGCTCATCAGCAGACTCTACATAGCTGAGGAAAGATCAGTGAACTCAAAGATAGGTCAATAGAAATTATTCAAAATAAACCAAAGAGAAAAAAATAGTACAAAACCAGAACAGAGAACAAAGGATCTGTAAGATAATATCAAACAATTTAACATTTGTATAATTTAAATCTCAGAAGAAGAAAGGAGATAAAATAGGGCAGAAATATTAAGAAAAATTGATAAAGATACTTTTCTAAAAATAAGGAAAGATTCTAATCCCCCAGAGCTAGGAATCTTGGAGAACACCCATCAGGACAAATATCTTCTTCCAACATAGCTAGGTATATCATACTCAAACTGACATCATCTGAAGATAAAAATAAAGCATTAAAGGTTAACAAAAGGCAAGTTACACAAAATAAGTGATAGTGTTTCAACAGATATCTCATCAGAAACTATAGACAGGACTAGACTATAGAGTAAAACCTATGTACTAAAAAAAGAAGAAAGAAAAATTTAATGAGAAATACTTTTTCAGTGAAAAAACAATGCAAACACTACCACAACTGCTACCACGAACATCATCAATATCAAAAACAAAACAAATAATTTGCTTCTTGCATAAACATGTTACAAGAAAATGTTAGAATTTCTTCAGGAAGAAGAAATTTAGTACCAGACGACAACTGAAAAAGCCAAAGAATGCTAGATATAATAAAAAGCAAAGTAAATATAAAGCTCACATACTTATAATTTTAAAGGCCGTTGACTATGTAAAGCAAATATGATAGCAATATGTTTATTTCCTATGCAAAAGTAAAAGTAAAATGTTCCATATATAAAAGTAAAATGCTGCAATCCATAGACAACCAATATGTGTTTTTAAAGTGACCTGAATGACAGCAAGCTATTTAGATAAAAGGAAATAATAAAAAGTACTAATTGCAGAACAAGGCAAAAATAGAGAAGGCGACAATAAAGGGACATACCTCTTTGTTGTTGTTAGATTCAATCTAAACATATAAAATAAGATTAAATATAAATGACTTAAACATACAAGTTAAAGTCTGTGATTGTTTGGATAAAAAAATTAAGACTCAATTATATACTGTAAGCATAAGATAGCTATAAACATAAAGACAGGATAATTAGGAGATTAATTTTGTGAGAATTCCAGTCTCTAAAATTTTCTACTTAGAAATTTAATTTTCTGAAACTAATAGTTCAAATATGAGAACACAACACACATAAAAAGCATTTTTAAACTCATCTTTCATGGACTTTTAGGCTATATATCCTATAAACGTAACTCTCATTATAAAGTTTAAAAAATAATTTGTCCAAACAAATAATTCACTTCATAATTTTTCATTACTTGATTTGAACCTCAGGTATGGTTGGGCATCTGTGAACAGTTTGGACATAATTATTCAGTTTTCATATTCCGCCAGAAAACAGTCCATAGATTCTCTGAATAAAGTGGGGCATTACGGTCGATTTTTCTAGTCTGTGACTGTGTGAGTGTTAGTTCTTCTCCATAGCTCATTGGAGCCAGTGTGCACACCAAACATAGGGAAACTAATTCAGAGGCTACATTCTACCAGACCAAATGTATCTCCAGGGAATCTGTGTTTTGAAAAAGATGAGTCAGTTTTGGGCTGTGAGCCCATAACTTATAAACTGATGTGGACTCTAGAACTTTGGGCAGAAATGATGAATCACATGCACATAGAGCAAAGGAAGCCAATCTATATATATATATCAGGGAAAGAATAAACACAACGCACAGAGAGAAGTGAAAATGAATTTTCATGAAGCTCGAGAAATATAAAGAGTATTTTATTTTGGTTCCAATGATTTTTCAGCTTTTGGTTATAATATCCAGTGAAAACTGTTTGCTCTTTCATCCTGTTATTTCCATGCAATATTATTGTAATCTTCGCATAAATTCTCTCCTTTTGTTTCCGAATTTGCTTTACTTATTCACTTCATGAAACTAAATTACTGTAATCTTTAATTTAATTTAATTACTAATTTAGATACTGCCAACTGCCATTTCCAGTACAAAAAGAACAATTCCTATTGTCTTAAAGCCATAAGTAGAAAACACATACTGTTGACCTTGAACAACACGGGGTCAGGGTTGCTAGACCCCCTGCAGTCAAAACCTATGTATAACTTTTGACTCCCCCAAACTTAACTACTATAGCCTATTGTTGACCAGAAGCCTTATCAATAACATGATAAATATGAACACATATTTTGTATCTTATATGTATATGTTTTATATGTTGTATTTTTATAATAAAGTAAGCTGAAGAAAAAATGTTATTAAGAAAATCACAAAGAAGAGAAAATATATTTGCTATTCATTAAGTGGAAGTGGATCATCATTAAGGTCTTTTTCCTCATCGTCTTCATGTTGAGTAGGTTGAGGAGAAAGAGGAAGAAGAGGGGTTAGTCTTTCTGTCTCAGGTATGACTAAGGTGGAAGAAAATCTGCATACAAGTGAACCCATGCAGCTCAAACTTGTGTTGTTTAAGAGTCAACTGAATATTACTTTGTAATGAGACACTCAGAAATTTATCATATGTATTTTATTACAGTGCAAGTACTAAAGTACATTTTCTTATATCTATCCTTGAACATATACCAAGCAGAGGTAATCTTACGAATGGTTTGGCAGCAGCAATAATGGTCCCCTAAAGATATCCATGCCTAAATACCCAGAACACATGATACGTTAACTTACATAGCAAAAGAAACTTTGCAGATGTGATTAAGTTAAATATTGTAGTGGGAGATCATCCTGGATAATTTGGGTTGGCAAATTACAATCATGGTAGTCCTTATAAGTGAAAAATGAGAGGCAATGAAGTCAGAATTAGAGAAAAATCTGAAGATGTTTTCTACTGGCTTTGAGGAAAGGGATCATAAGCCAAAGAATGAGCATGGCCTCTAGAGGCCACAGAAAGCAAGAGAATTGATTCTCCTCTCAAGCCTCCAGAAGCATCTTAACCTCATCAACTTTTTGATTTTCATCCAGTGAACCCATTTCAGACTTGGGATCTCCAAAACTGTAATATATTGAATGTGTGTTGTTTTAAGCCTCCAAGTGAGTGTTAAGTTGTTATAGCAGTGAAAGGAAACTAATACAAATGTTTAAAAGTCATCAGGCTTCTATTAATAGTGAAGTTGCTATAATTTGATATGAATATGTTTCATGTTCTTTGATTCCTAGAGTTGAACGCTATAGTAATAACTGATTTTTGATTCAACACAGTTATCTTATTGGTATCTTGTTTATCAAACGTGTACTCTGTGTAACAATTACTATATAGTATGTGTTACATTGGATGCTCACTACCTTCTGATTATTGAACTAGTAATTTTTTGTAATCAAATCTTGTGGACTCTTCAATAATGTTAATTTTTTCAATAAGTATGTTGAACAGGCAAATTTTATAAGTTGCTTAAGTTTAACCAGCTGACACCAGGTGGAAAATGGCAGAACATTAATGCAAACTCGTCTTTCTGACATCAACACTTGTATTATTTTACTACACTATTTACCCTCAGGCTCAATTTACCCTTTTATTTTTTCCAAATAGTTTGTTAGTATATTTTGCTTCTGCTTAGGGCTCTCTGTAAACCTGTGTAAGCAAGCTTTGTAATAGCTATTGAAAGAAAGTTACCAAGAAGACAAGCAAGAGGAAGAGCTACCTTTTTGTCAGTGGACACTGTCTCTTCTTAATGGAGAGAAATTTTGCCCTCTGTGACTATGAAGTACTCCAAAAAATATGTGTTAAAAAAGCGGATATTCATAACATAATTTTTGGAACTTTGAGATAACTGATGATACAGGCAGAAGACAGCCAAACGCTGCCCAGGTCATTGTGCACAAGGGACCCGCCTAACATACCCATGGTGAAAAATTCCATCCCTTAACTTATGCTCAGTAAGGGAAATAAATCAATGTGGAGTGGCTTAGACTAAGGGCCCGCATATGCACTGGGAGAATAGGTGGAGCCACCAGGAATTCCTGCTTTATGCTGGGGAGGAGCTGGGCCTTTTCAGCTTGTGTGTGGTGTTCTGGTATTCAGTTTTGTGAGGTGGAAAACCTGCGTGCAGGACTCCTCTCTTTTTTGAGAGTTTTCCTTTAGCCTAATAAATCCACTCTCCTAACCCTTCAATGTGTGTGCGTGCCTAACTCTTCCTGGTCGTGAGACAAGAACCCAGGTTTTAGCTGGACTAAAGAGCAAAAAACCCTGCATCACTGACAAACTCACAAAATAGTGATAGATCGGGTGACAAGAACCCAGATTTTAGCTGAACTAAGGTGCAAAAACTCCTGTATCACTGACCATCTCTCAAAATATTGATAAATCAGTAGTATATTCTAAACTAACAGTTCATTGTTAAGTGTTTTAGAATCCAAGTTCATCATCCAAATTTTTATTTAAAATGTGCCTTTTGACTCATGACCATAAAATCTATTCCTCCAAATTTCATGAAATTAATTTAGGCAGAATAACACCCCAAGGCCCAATTAGGTTTTATGACTTTATTAATTTATCAGCACTTGTGAGTTATCCAATTGAATCAACATTTGATAGTAAGCATTTTATTTATTATTGATGTTAACCCAATAATTATTAATTTTGCAAATTAACAGCAACATCAGTTTTAATTTTAAAATACAGGCATAAATAATGACAAAATTACCTAGACATGAAAAGCCAAGGACAAATTTTTGTGAGTATTGTTCCTCAATAAATTACCTTTGTGGAGTTTTATTTCATTATAGATTTCTAAAAGTGTTTAGTTTAAAAAGTGAAGGATAAATTCCAAAATTGCTAGAAAATGTTTTCTTGCAACTGTTAACTCCATTAAAGTTTTCCATAGGTGAGAAACAATGTTGCTAGAAAAATGGTAAATTTATTTAAATGTTGTAGGAAAAATTTCTATTTTGATCCCAAATGTTGAAATTGTTTACAACAAAATTCAATGTAATTAGTATCAAATTAATATATATTCATATACATTCTGTAATAAAACATAAAATGTTTTGCTCTTTTAAATTATATATTATGCCTTAAAATTCAAATTGATAAGATTCACACATAACTAAAAGGAATAAAAGATGATACAGTGATGATTAAATAAAAGAAAACCTGTAAAAAATGAAATGCCTTTTTTCACATTTTAGATTGTTGCAAATTAAGATAACTGTGTGCAAATTAGTTTGCTAATACTAACATTTGATATCTATATAGAAGTATAAATCTTAATAAACAGTTTGCATTGTTTTGTCATTTGTTTTTGTTTTGTCAAGAACATAAACTATAGCATAGTCTTTAATTGCCACTTGGCAATACCTGATCCATGAACTCATTTTTAGTATTTTACTGTGTAATTATTCCAACAAGTTAAGCTAATAAATGTACACATTAAATGACAATTTCCATTGTCTCAAAGTGGAAAAACATAAGTCCATTCAATAGAAAGTTATGTATCATTTATGAGAATATGTGTAAATATTTGCCAGCTTACTAATATCCCAAAGATACATGGTTAATGAAAAAATTATAGCACAGAGCAGTGCCATATATATTATTTATTTTATGCAAGCACAGAAGTTTTTATCAAATTATTTATTCTGTTATTTACATTCATTAATGCATATAAGATTTTTTATACAAGTGAGCCCCAAACATAAAAAATATATATTAGTCAAGAATCAACATATGAAGGTTAGGAGGTGATGACGGAGATGGTAAGTTTTATTTGCATTTAATAATTTTCTGTAGCAATTAAGTTTGTGGTAACATATATAGAATATATTTTTGAAATAAGTAAACTTATAGTCACAAAATGAAATGTTATTAAAATATGGGGAAAAAGTATTTAGTAATGGTATGAATTTTGAGTAGAAGAAGTGAGGGTGGATTGATCAGTCAATCTGTAAGAAGGAAAGATACAGAATTCTTGAGCACTTCTGGTCCTGGGCCTTTAAAAGATGGGCTCCCTTCTTTAACCTCTCTAACTCCATTTACGTTTTGCAGGCGGCATGCAATAGTGAAGCTGTGAAGACTGATGGAACAACAAATAGAAGGGTCCCAGGTCCCAAAATTACCATGGAAGAAAGTCTCCTGCCAACTGGGTAAACATCGTGAATAATTATATGAGCCAGAAATAGAATCCTAATGAGTTATGCCATTAACATTTGAAGGTTTATTTATTAAAACAGCAAATTTTGCCCTAAGTAATACACACAACTGTTAAATTTAATGTACAATATATTCACTTTAATTTTGACTCGTACCTTATTTCCAAATTTTGCTTTAGGGAATAGAAATTATACACATGCACACATACCACATACACACACATATTTTATTCCCTCAATGGAGAAAGGGGTGAATGATATCTGGAGAATCTAATGAAAGTAACTTTCAAGTTTATTATTATGTTCTTTCTTTTGTGTTTTCTACAAATAATTTGTAAATTTTGGAGAAATGTAACCTTTTCTAAGACCAGAATTTTGAGGGTTTTTTATTTTTGTTTTTATGTGTGCAATCAGGAGAACTGGATGAGGAAAGTCACATAACAGAACTTATTGTGTGGTTCTGTTAGTCATGGGGAGTGTCATTGTTTTGCTTATTATATTTTTCATTTAAAAATAGGGAATGAAGTAGAATAAAATAAAATAAAACTTGTCCAAGAAAGAAGTAAAAATTCCCATTATCTCTTTGCCAAATTAACATGCTGTGATATTGATCAGCTGTATTTGCACAAGAACCCTGCAGAAAAGTACATGCCAAGTCAGGAAGGGTCCATAATATAAGCCCATTATATGAAACCTATCTTAAACCCGCAAGAATTATTGTTAAAACCTTGAAACAGATACCTATAGGAACTTAACATTTCCTTCTTTAGACAGCCTATCGTAATAATTTATAATTCTGATTCCAGGTCTGTCCCGTCAGCTAAGATATCAACACAACATATAGAATTTACAAAACATAAATTATCCGTGTCTCTTACCTGTATGCTTATGCATTTTGTATAGGAAATTTACAGCAAGCAAGACTATGTTCTGAAAGTTGGAAAGTCACCGATGAAGTGAGCTTTATCCCCACTAACAAGTATTCGTGGTGGCAGGTCCTTCTGGAATTCATTCATTCTAATCAAAGTTGTAGGAAAGCGTGTTGGAGCTAAATAATCCACAGATAAAACCCAGTTTCTTTCACAATCTGCTTCTTGCTTAAAATAATATTTTAACCTAATAAAAATGTAGGGTAAAAGTATGCATTTAAAATTAGTCTACTCAGAGTTTTGCCAATTCAATTTTCGAAACGGATAATCTGTCCAAAAGCTACCTTATTCTACTTTTTAGAATACAAATTGTATAAACTTGCTGTTGATTTTAGCCCCTAGATTTGAAAATGTGAAGAGACATTACTAGAATTTTAAACTTGGAAAGTACCATCCCAGAAATTTTGTAATTTTTAGCCAAATGTTTTTCCCTTTTCAAGCGTGTTATCCTTGCACGTATTCTGAAATGTGACCAAATATTATTTTAAAATGTGGAGATGAAGATCAAAAGTGATGAGGCAAAACTTCTGCTGGATTTGGACATCTCTTGAAGAACAGATGATTTTTATGTTAGGTGACCACTGAAGATGAAATTAAGATAGCTTTTCTTGATTTTTAGGTAGTTTGGTATTTTTTTCCTCATGAATTATGCTAGAAAGCAAACTCCTCTCATCTTACTGAGGAATAAATTTTAATTTTATGTTTGTAGTGAATAGTTTTATATCTATACAATCTGCACCACCTGTTCCAATCAATCTTCTGAGCATGTAAACAGCTTGCTGTTTTGCAGCATGCTTGTTCCCTCCAAAATGATTTCCACGTCTCATTTTGCTCATTATGTCCTATGTCCTTCAAGGCCTATTATGGAAATTATATGGTTTGTTAGACTTCCCTTGGTATTACTCTACGTATTACAGACATAGGGGGCTAGTTGTTATGGATTCAAAAAACAATTAGAACATATCCTCTTGTCAACACTGTGAAAGAAACACACCTGTATATATGTGGTTCCCATGGAGTTGTGGGAGTATAGAGTATGAAATTATGAAGCCTGTCCTGGATTACAGAAAAATTGGTTAGAACTTCACACTCTTATCAAAGCATCTAACCAATTCTTAGGTTTAAGAAAGAGAAGATTTGAGGAACAAAATATAAAAAATAAAAAGTTGTTAATGTCTGTCTTTTAAACTTCAGCCATTCTAGTGGTTGTAAAGTAGTAGCTCATTGTGGTTTTGATTTATATGTCCTTAATGATTAATGATTTCGACCAATGATTTTGAGTATCTATGTACTTACTAACCATTTGCATATCTTCTTTGGAGAAATATCTGTTCAAATCTCCTTTTCCTATTTAAATTTTTTTTATATCACTGAGTTGTAAGAGTTTTAAAATATATTTTAAATACAAGTCCCTTATCAGATATATGATTTGTAAATATTTTCTCCCATCCTGTGTACTATCCTTAACTTTTTCAATAGTAACATTTGCAGCACCAATTTTTTAAACACTATATGAAGTTCTATTCTGTTTTTGTCCTTTGTGCTTTTAGTGTCACATCTTAGAAAAAAACATGTCTAACCCTAAGTCAAAAAATTTATTCTAAAAGTTTTGTAGTTCTAGCTCTAACATTTAGGTTTATAATGCATTTTAAGTTAATTTTGTTGTGTCGTAGAAGACAAACTTCATTCATTAGCATATGGATTTTTAGAAGACTAATCCATTTCCATTGAAGACTAATCTCACTCACTGAATTGTCTTGCCCCCTTGTTAAAAATCAAGTGACCACAAATCTAAGGGTTTATATCTGGCCTCTCAATTTTATTCCATTCATCTATGTCTCTATTATTATGCCCTTACCACACTTGGTTACTTGTATGTCTTGATTACTGTAGTTTTGTACTAAGAGATTAATAGGGATTGCATAGAATCTGTGGATCAATTTAGGAAGAATTTCCAACTTAACAATATTAAGTCTTCCAATCCATGAACACAGGAAGTCTTCCACTTTAAATGGATCTGTAATTTCTTTCAACAATATCTCGTATTTTTTCAGGCTATCTAAGTTTCGAATTTCTTTCTGTTAAATTTATTCCTGTGATTTTTTTCCTCTTGATACTGTTATAAATGTATCTGTTTTCTTAGTTTTATTTTAGAGTTTTTTTTCATTGTAGTGTATAGAAATACAATTGATTTCTGTATGTTGATCTTTCATTCTGCTAGGTCAATGAACTCATTTATTAACTCCGGTAGTTTTTTAGTGGATTTCTTTGAGAAATAGAGTATTATTTTATCTTTTCCAATGTGGATGCTTTTTATATCTTTTCTTACCTAATCTCACTCAGTAGACCCTTCAGTACAATGCTGAGTTTCTACAGTGGAGAATCTTGTCTTGTTTCTCATCTTACAGGGGAAAAATTCAGTGTTGCACCCTTATCATATTAGCTGGGGCTTTCTACATGCCCTTTATCAAGGTGAGACACTGCTCTATTCCTACATTTTTGAGTGTTTTTGTTTTTTAATCATAAAAATGAGTTGGGTTTTGTCAAAGGCTTTTGCCGTGTCTATGTGATGATCATGATGATCATGTGGTTTTCGTGCTTTATTCTTTTAATACGTATACTATACAGATTATCAGATGCTAAACCAACATGCATTCTTGGAATGAATCCTATTGGTGATGGTTTATAATCATTTTTATATATGGTTTGATTCTGTTTACCAATATTGTGTTGAGAGTTTTTACATCTATATTCACAAGAAATGTAGGTCTGTGATTTTTTTTTCTTGTGATGGCTTTGTCTTATTTTGATACAATATTTGGTATAATATTACCATTTTGCTATTTGTTCTTGTGTCTTATGTCTTTGCTTCTATTTTCCTTTGTTACTGCCTTCTTTTGTGGTAAACAAATACTTTCTAGTGTAAGTTTTTAATTACCTTGTGGTTTATTTTACTACATACATTTTTAGTCTACTTTGCTATTGCTCTTAGCTGATGGGATTACAACTACCACCTCAACTTGAAACAACATACTTCAGATTAATACCAACTTCTTTCAGTAGTTTACATAAACCTTGCTGCAATATAGTACCACTCCTGTTTCTCTCTCTTGTGCTATTATTGTCATGCTAATTACATCGTTCTACATTATAAATGCATCAGAACAATTTTATAATTATTGCTTTATGCAGTTGTATTTCAAATAAAATAGAGAAGAAAAGTGACATGATACTATATATTTACAATCTATTTTAGATTTATCTATGTAACTCCTTCGTTAGTACTGTTTATTTCATCATGTGAATTTGAGTTACCATTTACCGTTCTTTCATTTCAGCCTGAAAAACATCTTTTATTATTTCTTGAAAGTATTTCTGCTAATAAATTCTTTCAGTATTTGTTCATCTGGAAATATCTTAATTTCTCCATTTTTAAAGAATAGTTTTACAGGATATATAATTCTTCATTGACAGTCTTTTCCTTACAGCACTTCCAATAGGTCTCCTGGCTTCCATGGTTTCTGATGAGAAATCAACTCCTAAACTTACTGAGGATTCCTTGTACATGAGGGTCATTTTTCTCTTTCTGCTTATCAGATTCACTCTTTGTCTTTGGACACTTTGACTACAGTTTGTCTAAGTGTGGCTCTTGTTGAGTTTATCTTATTTAGAGTTCACTGAGCTTCTTGGATATATAGATTAATGTTTCTAAATTAAGTTTGAAAAGTTTCTTGCTATTTTTTTTCAAGTATTATTTCTTCCCTTTTTTCTCTACCCTTACTTCTGGGAATCCCATCGTATATATCTCATATGCTTGATGATTTCTTATGGATCTGTGAAGCTCTGTTTATTTTTCATCATTCTTTTTTTCTTTCTGTTTCTCAAACTGTATAATCTCAATTTACCTTTATTCAAGTTCAGTGATTCTTTTCTCCTGCTAGCTTAAATCTGCTTTTGCATATCACCCCCTTGGATTATTCATTTAGCTATTACACTTTACAATTTCCGAATTTCTATTTTTTTCTATAGATTATATCTGTTTAATCATATTCTCTTTCTGGTAAGACATTGTTGTAAGTTTTCATGTTTTTTTTTTTTTTTAATTCCTTAGACGTGGTTTCTTTTCTTTCTTTCTTTTTTTTTTTTAATTTTTTAGACATGGTATCTTGTTATATTGCCCAGGTTGGCCTCAAACTCCTAGGCTTATGTGATTCTCCTGCCTCAGGCTCCTGAGGCAGGGATTACAGGCATGACCTATTACACCCAAGCTATTTCTATATGTATGTTCATAATAGCAAATTAAAAAATGTTATCTAGTAAGTCCATCATCTGGTCCCACTCAGGAAAACTTTCAATTGACTAGCGTGTGTGTGTGTGCGTGCATGCACACATACAAGTGTGCAAAATAGTTTTCCAGTTCTTCACGTTTCTTTTATCTTTTTCCCAACACTTCCCATTTCATTTCATTTCAGAAAATATAAAGTAGCAACTCTGAAAATAAGATGCTCTCACCAGGGTTTGTTGCTCGGTTCATTTGTCATTGTTTGCTTAGTAACTTAGCAACTTGCCTGGACTACTTCTACATATTCACTGTATATTCTCTGTAGTGAGTCATCATTGAAGTCCCTGCCCAGTAAGCTTAGTGGTCAGCTAATGATTGCTTAAAGATTTCCTTAAGTTCCTTGAACGCATCTTCAAGGTCTTCGGCATCTTTGCCTTAGCCTTTACTTTTCACTTGTTCAGGGCCTCAAGGTCAGCCAGAGGTGGGAGATTTGAGCCTTCTCAGTTCTTGCCTAGCTTTGTCTATAGTCCTGCTCATGTGAGTGGCCTTATAGATCCCCAGGAATATTTCAGAGCTTTCCAAGTTCTCTTTGGATATATTATATCACAGATCGCCCTTTTAAGCTTTTAGCTCAGCTCTTGTTTCCCCCAGCTGCTATGGCAGTCTCAGGTAGCTGAGGTTTTAAAAAAAAAATTGATGCTAATTGTATCTTTTTACAAATACCTTGGGTATAAGAGTTTTCCCACAGAATGAGTAGCTCAAATAACTACCACACCCTGAGAAGGAAATTTTTCCAGGTAGCTGTGAGACAGGTTAAAAAGTGACTCTAAATTGCTGTACAGATAGGGCTTTTAAAGAAGCTCCAAACACAAATATACCCTTTTAATGGCTGCAAAGCCACAGGAGTTGCAAGGAGCTGGTTTTCAACGCTATTGCAGAGCTGGGTAAAGTGGAATGAGATAAGCCAACTTAAAATACCACAGACCCTGTTCTTACCTACATTCATCATTTCTTTGAATAAATGTTTTTGACAGTTTTTGATTGATATAAACCATTGGCTAATTCCAATAATTCTTAAACTGTTTATTTTGATCATTTTTGTTAGTGCTTTGTTGCTTTTATGGAAGAGTGAATTTAGGGATATCCCTACTCTGCTATTATGGAAGCACCAACCAAATTAAAAAAAATATATTAATAGATGAAGAAATGGAATCACGAGAAACAATTACTCAATTTTCTATAATATGCCAATCCAGGATCTAAGACTAGATGTTCTGGTTCCAGAGTCTTATACTTAACTGCTACCTTATTTCCTCTTAAAATAATAGAAGCTATTTTGTATTGATTTCTTATTATACTGTAGGTGTTATGTTATAAATGCTATATATATTGCTCAAAACAACCTTAAAAGTTAGGTGCTGCTATTATTCCCATTTTACAAGTGGAAAACTAATAAGAGATTTCACACATCTGATAATTCAAGATTCATTATGCAGATTTGCCTGACCCTTAATGGAAATAATTTTAAATTCTATAAAATTATTTTATATCAAAGAATGATTAATATTTTAATAAATATCAATATGAGGCCTTCTAAGATTATAAACCACTATACTCATTATCAGGGTTTTGATATTTTTATAGTATTAACATGCAAAATACCTTCCTTCCATTAAGGGATGTGTTTGGAAGGATTCTCCTTGTCAGGACAACTGTTTTTCTGTGAGGTAAAATTCTGGTGATATTTTAAACAAAACTAATACTAAATAACTTCATACACTTATTCATGTTTCAAAAATATTACTATTAAATAAATTTTAGTATATATTCTTAAGTATAAAAATGAGAGAGGATCTTTCATGTAAAGCTGGGCATTTGAATACATGCACTTCTTTTTTCTCCCTTACCATATCAGAAGCAATAATACTGTGAGTACATTTGGAGAGGTAGCTACAACATTTTGGAAATCAAATGGATGAGTAGCAAAGGATTTAGCAGATCCAAGAAGTCTGAATCCTAAACTAGCAATGGGGAAAGCTAACACTATATACTGTGTAGAATTCTCCCAACAATTGTGTGTTTGGTTACAAGCACTTCTGGAAATTGGGGTGAAAGGTATATTCCTGAAAACGGGAACTGTTGCTTGAAAGGCTGATAAAGAAATAGGCAGATTCAAAGACTACCTCTGATCCTCCACACAGTGATGAGTTAATTATTGACAAGGCAAAGGAGTTTCTGAACTCTAGTAAACTGAGTGAAAATGAAGGCAACAGTACACCATGCTGAAAACAGAGATCTTAAGTGAAGACCTGCATACTGGATACTCAGAACTCCAATATTCTTCTCTCACTAGACTCTGAAAATGCTGCAAGCCGTGCCTTCTCTCTTGAAGCATAACATGGAAAATTTCTGGTAAATTAGACCAGCTAGTGAAGATAGGCATACACTTAATAAAACAGGAATTAACCAACTAAATTGCCCAGTCACGTGCTCTGCTGTACAGCGGTAAGCAAGCATTAGTCATACCCACAGAGTTTCAAATTAGCTCCTTACTGCCCCAATTTTAAATACCTATATATGACAAAGATTACAAGGTAGTTAAGAATGGTATCTTGAATAAGAGATACCATGAATAAGAAAAATTACACAAAACAAATGAAAAAGCCACTTAGAATATACTGTAGGATAAGCAACTGCGTTTAATATTCTAATACTGGCCGTGTGCAGTGGCTCATGCCTGTAATCCCAGCACTTTGGGAGGCCGAGGTGGGTGGATCACGAGGTCAGGAGTTCAAGACGAGCCTGGCCAAGATGGTGAAACCCCGTTTCTACTAAAAATACAAAAGTTACACTGCACTCCAGCATGGGTGACAGAGCGAGACTCTGTCTCAAAAAAAATGCTAATATTCACAGAGAGGTGAGAAAATGTATTGCAAAGAAAAAGCAGTAAGAAGATACAATAAGAGGATTCATTGAAGATCAACTTCGTTGATCTTAATGAAATCATAGAAATAGTATAGTAAGTAACCATCAGCAAAGAGATTAGAAGACAAAGTTGAGGAAATTAGATAGGAAGTGCAAAAAGCAAAAATGTGGAACATAAGAGAAATAAAAACCATTAAAATTAGATCTATTGTGTAGGAGATTCAACATAGAAATAATAGGAATTCCAATAATGAAACAGAGATAATGGAGTTTTAGATAGACTATGCGCTCCACAAAATGAATGAAAAATAACATAGTAAGTCACAACTGCTTGAAATTTAAGAAACTTTGTGGAAAAAAGCACCTTACAATATTTCAGAAAGATAAAAATTATACCCGAACATTTTGATCAACATGCACAATAATTCAGACTTTGGAGCTCAAAGAGACTGTCTCTGACTCTTTTGGTAGAAAGCAATAAATTCAGTGTTGACTTTTTATTTTATAAAACTAAAACAGTTTTATTATGGAAAAGCTGCTATTTTCTAAAGCAGTTTAGTTTTGCATATGACTGGGAAAATCCACAAATGAAAAAATAGTATTTTTGAAACTATTTTCTATGATTCTAATGACTTGCTCTCAGTTTCCGTCTTGATGTTGACAATTCTCACTCTACCAATAAGTTGTTATGATGATTATGATCCTAATTTATCTGACAGATATACCAAGGGGATGAACTGTTCCATCATCTCATAAAAATATCCGGCTTTGAAGCAACATAAAGAGAGAACACACGCAAGGCAATGTGTCTCCCGTCTCTGATTTATTCATCTCAATTGGAATGAGGTCAATGGGAAATATAACAGCAGATATTTAACAAGAACTCTTCAAAAATATAGGCCTGTGTTTATATATGTTTTAAAACCAGTCACCCATTCTTTCTTTCTTTCTACCCCATGTCTCACTCTGGATGGCAGAGTTGCATTTACATTTATTATAAAACACAGAGTATTTTGACATTATTTTTATCTAGCTGGCATAATAAAAAAGATGTGTCCTAAATATTTTCTTCCAAATATGTGGTAAACAAACCATATTCTTTGATAAAAATGATGCAGAGATCCTGTATTACTTGTCACTACATCCTTTTGGTTTACAGACATGCCAGTTCATGTTAAAATATCTCTTTAAAAAAACCCTCTCCTTGTTCTTTCGGTTAAATTTTGTTTGATTGTTTTTAATTTTGCTATGCTTTATGGTACAAACCTATTTTTCTTCACATTTTTACCTGCCTACTTACAAAATATGCTTTGAACTTTATCCAGTAAAAAGTTTTCTTGTCAGTCTTCCTTTTATCATAGTACTGCCCATGGTTGACATCTTGGTAAATAGGTAAATTGAAAAAGATTTCAATAAAAAACATAGTATATGATGGAAAGATTGTTACCACATTAAAACAAAATAACTTTGGATTTATTCTTACCTATTGTGAAAAATTTTATGAGCAGTCTTCAGGGATGAGACATGTGCAGTCCGTAAGTACTTCAACAGGTCGTCAGAGCTACTAGATGGTGACTTCACATGCTATCCAAGAAGGAAAATGTTATTAATATTAAACAATTATTACCATCTCTCTTCTTGAAAATCAATTGTATTTATAAATATAAATTTTTCAACATCCTAAATGAGAGGAGAAAATCTTAAGAGTTAGGATGTGAAGAATATAATGCCTAATGCTTCCTGGAGAGCTTAATATTAGTTATACTAATTACAAGTAACACTGAATGCATTTGAAAGGAATAAACCAAGTAATTTTTTGTTTTTGAAATACTCGTAATTTTATATTGTTCAGAACTAGAGCTTTAGTATTCCATTTGCTTATTTGTTTTTCTCCTGTCATGCAATGAGCTTTCTATAAAGCAGTAAGAGTCAGAAATGGGGACAGAAGAGGAGTGGGAAAAGTAACAAAATTTGATCTAACCATATGCAATATAGTGAGTAAATTCTCTAAAGGGAAACTTTATCTTTGGTCATTTACTCTTCCACCCATGACATTTGACTTTGAACATCAATATTTGATTCTGATTGTCAAATGATCATTTCAAGCAACTCATATGTAATTGCCTAAGAAGACAGTTGAAATAAATTGATCAAATTCATCACAATCTATTCTATAATTATATTTCTATATGTTATTAATCCATTGACCCAAAGTTAGGATTAACCAGAACATTTTCTACACCATTAAGCCATAATTTCTCTGTGTTCACATGTCTGTGTATAATTTATTTGATGTGAGAGGAGTGCATAGGACTGCTTCAATACATATTGGAAACAAAGGTGCTAATGAGATAGGACATCATGTGGCAATCTACTCATATTAATACTGCTAGCATCATAATACACATTTTCATATTAGGAATTATTTATTGGAACATATTGTTCAATGCTTTAAAATTATACATAAAGTATTATACAAAATTATCTGGCTACCTTCAAAGGTTATTAATAAAAATATTAGAGAAAAACTTGGTAAAATTCATGCCACATTTGTATTGTTTCTGGAAAGGATGAATGACAGCTAGAAACGTTATAACAAAAATTCATCTGATCCTTAGATGGTGGTAGAAGGATGACATTGTCTGATGATATCCCCGTTATGCCAGAGTCGATCACAGCAAGACATAGCAGAAAGATAATAAAGTCTGTATAAACAAAGTTATTATTAATATTATTACTATAGAAAAGAGGTTGTTTTTGAAGTAAAGAAATCTATCACAAAAGTAAACCCCACAGATTTAGAAACAGGTAGTAAAACTTAAGCAATAGCTCTGGGCACTTATCCTTCACAAATTAACACAGGAACAGAAAACCAAATACCACATGTCCTCACTTATAAGTGGGACCTAAATGATGAGAACACATGGACACACAGAGAGGAACAACACAACACACCCTGGGGCCTTTCAGAGGGTGGGAGGGGAGGAGGGAGAAGATTGGGAAAAGTAATTAATGGATGCTAGGCTTGATACCTGGGTGATGAAATGGTCTGTGCAACAAATTCCCATGACACAAGCTCACCTATGTAACAAACCTGCACTTGTACCCCTAAGGTGAAATAAAGGTTAAAAAAACATTTTGTTAGAAATTTCCTTGAGGATCATTTGGAACTCAAATATGCTTCTCTTAAAAACCCAACTTTCATAAAGCAAAATTGATTTATGTTGTAGATATATTATTTTAAAACATAGATAATAACTACACTGAAAATTTAAATACTAATTAAATTCCAAAGCACAAAATGTAAAAAGGAAAAAAAGTTAATAACTCTATAGAGTGCTATACTTTTCTTTTATCAGAAGGTATTTTTTCTAAATTTGAAAGTCTGATATGTCTTTAAAATATTTCTACTATTTATCTAGATGCTTTTCTTGTAAACAAAGTTTTATTTTATAATATGAGATAAATTTCTACTTCTGTCTTAAGCATCTAAAGCAAGGTTTGAGGTTACTAGTTTCTTTCAAATGGCATTTCAATAATTGGATACACTGATTAGTAGATTTTAAAAATATGTATCTAATAACATTTCAAAACATTTAGGCTTTAGGGTCAGAAGATTTAGGTCAAACAGATTGCTTTTGTAAAAGCACTAATTCCGGTTTTTGTTTTGGTTTTGAAAAATGGCATTTTAGACTGATTTAGTCATTTGTGAAAAGATAATCAATTCAAGGTTTATTATTACAGCATTAAACTCACCAGCCCACCAACTGTTCACGGAGATGCACAGATGATCCCCAGAGTCATGGCCACCATCTGTCGTTTGGGTGGGACCAGCTAATCTGCCTAGTAGAGAGAACATGCAGAGTCATAGTTATTAGGCCATTTCTAACCTGAATACACAAAAACTTAAGTAGATGTTTTTTTTCAAAAATAAGAAAATTCGTATTCTCTGAAAAATTATTTCTCATCACTTTCTTTCCTTCATGACTTTGGCTTCCCATCTGCAATTCTTATTCTTTCATTTCCTATAACATTCCTACTCTCTGCTCCCTCTTCTCGGCCTTAATTTGCTTAACCTCTGTAGCTGTTCTCTCCTTTTTTTTATTATTATACTTTAAGTTCTGGGGTACATGTGCAGAACGTGTAGTTTTGTTATGTAGGTATACACGTGCCATGGTGGTTTGCTGCACCCATCAACCTATCACCTACATTAGGTATTTCTCCTCATGCTATTCCTCCCCTAGCCCCCCACTCCCTGACAGCCCGTGGTGTGTGATGTCCCCCTCCCTGTGTTCATGTGTTATCATTGTTCAACTCCCACTTATGAGTAAGAACATGCGGTGTTTGGTTTTCTGTTCACTAACTCTTCCTCTCTTCATTGACTCAGAGTTAGGAGTCAATATTCATGCACGTTAAACAGGATCTATACTTTGCCTAAAATCAAATCCCTATTCATTACTTATCTATTGTGTGATGCTGGATAAGTAACTTCTGTTAAGCTTCAATTTTTTAATCTATGTACAAGGAATACTAAAAATAATTACCTCATAGAAGATCGGGAAGTGTTAAATGATGATAAACATGGAAAGTGGTTAGTGCAGTGAACACATACTCCATAAATATTAGTCATTATTCTATCTTATCCCCCTTTCTTTCTGAAATTCTCTCTTATCTCCTAGTTTCAAAACTTCCTTTCCTGGTTCATTCCATATACAACTCTGGTAACTTCTATGTATACTTCCCACATAGTATGTCCCTTCAGCTATCTTATGACCCTGTGCCCATCTCTCTCTCTCTGTCAACCATTTTCATACCTGGCATATTCTCTCTGCTCTTGCTACCCTCCTCTTTTCTCCAGCTCCCTGTAGTGTTTTGACTCTTCCTTTGCCCCTCCAGCCTCTCCTGTCTAGTCCTAACACACTGTCTGGGGACATTCCCTTCTTTTCTCCAAACCACCTTTTTCTGCAATATTCAAGCTTTCTTCCTTCTCATTCTCCTCCCTTACACTCGATGTTTCCTTTCTTTTCACCAGTCCACCTGTCTGTTCCTCATAATTCTATTTTGTTTCCCTTTTACTTTCTTACTTAAATTTCTCACTTGGTAATTCTTGGTGGCCAACAGTAAAGATATGGAGAAGTCTGTTAAAAGATTTACATTTCCCAAAATCAATATTCCTTTTTAAAGCTGTCATCATATTCAGTTATGTAAAGCATCCCTCTTTTAGTTCTTAGGTTTTGTCTCACTGAGAGTGTTTTGTATCTGCTTCTGAGACTCTCTCCTTTTAAAGCCACTCACGCTCTGAGAATGTTCACCCATTATACTCATCTAAGAACTGCTGTATGTTGCTGACTTCCATGTCTAATGCCTTGAGTCCTCACTGTGCTCCAGTTCCGTTTTTGTCAAATTCCCACAGAGCTCTTCTATTGGTGATTCCAAGCCATCTCCAACTGAGCATACCTGAGACTGAGCTCTTGATATTGATAGCCAAGCAAAGCTGCTTTATACACTTTCTGCTGTCTTTTCTTTTCCTGTTTCTTTGGCGAAAGGGTTTTATTACTCTTTTTGATATCTTCCGCACTTCTCCTTTACAGCTAACATGAACCTACCTTCTGTTGTCTTATTCTCAGAAGGTATTTTCTTGTCTTCCCATGGAAAACAATACATCTATCTCAATGAACTGTATCAAAAGCTGTATTTTGTCCTACTATTTTTGTCAAGAACATAATTTATGCTATATTTATTGCTATTAAAGCCTAAATTCTTGCCTTGAGTTTAACTTATTTTTTAATTATATTATTCTCTGGCATAAGTTACGTGTGACCATACCCCCAGCATTTCTTTCTCTCTTCCTGTCTTTTTCTCTCACACATGCCTTCTCAATTTCAAACTCTTCCCTTTAGTTCATTCTGTTTATTTCTTTATGGGTTGCTTTTATTTTAAAAAACTTTTCTGCTAAGCAATAAAAGGGAATGAACTATTGACTTATGCAATCGGATGGATGAATCTCAAAATAATTATGGCTACTGAAATGCACCAGAAAAAAAGAGCACACAGCTGTTGATATGAAAATTCTAGTTAATGCAGTCTAATTTGCAGTGATTAAAAAGCAGACATATGGTTGCCTGTGAAGCTAGGAAGTGGGGTGTGGTGAGTGGTCGGAGCAGTGTGGGAATGGTGGGGACAGGGGAAAATAGACAGAGGAGGTAGGGAAGTTCCTGAAGATGAGAATATAAAGAGAAAAAGAATACAAAGAGGAAGAGAAAAATTTTTTAATGTGTATATGGTTGTTACTGAGGTGATGTGTTCCAGGCCATATATATAATTAAAACGTACCAAATAATACGTTTTAAAATGTGCAGTTTATTATATGTTTATGACACATTAATAAAGCTTAAAAATAACCTCTTCTAAGGAGGCAAGAAGCAAACATTTAAGTTGCTTAAGTACCGTACAAGCAGCAGGCCCTTGCTGCTAAACCAAACCATATTGCCTAAGCACCCAGTCAAAACTCCTCAGTCTAACTTTGAAGATATCTCTTAAACTGGCCCTAAATGATTTTTTTCAAATTCACCATTCATTACTCTTTCACATTTTAATTCTCCTGCCAACCTGGCAACTTGTTGCCAATATACCCTGTTGCTATCGCCATCTTTGTAAATATTATTCTAGCAATGCCCCCAGCAAGCTCTTTGGCCCCACTCCCACCATTATCTCAGCTTATGGTTGTCACTCTTTTTTCTCAGCTATCTTTGTACTTATGGTATTTATCTTGTCTTTGAGTCTTAACACAGTGTTGAAAAATATTTTTGTGGATGATTTTCATAATTTTTAATGCTGTTTTGATTTTCTGTTTATGCCATAGAGGTCAACTCAGTTAAATATGAAATAAAATCAACCACTTAAAAAAGGGAAGCCCATGTATTGTGCTGTTGAATGATAATGAAATTTTGAAAATGTCCAAACTAACATTCCACCTTCCCATTTGCTCACCCCTGGGCCCAGGGTCAAAAACTCTCCTAGGAATGGGCAAGTGTCCTCTTTAGGGGAGTTATTTATTGTTCAAAGTGGACCTTATGTTTGGGCTTCTCCAGAATCATATCTAAGAACTTCAAATATTACTCTTCTCCATGCCAAGACAGCCTACAAATGGGAATTATACTGGGTGTCAGAGCATTCCCTTGATAGGCCCAGATGCAATGACAGCTCAGGTGTCCTCACAGGATCTCCTCCTCTATCTTTTCCACAACAGAACTCATTTTATCATTGGTTTCTTTCTTCTCGATACCATTTTTAGCTTTAGATTTATGATGTTTTTGTTCCAAGACAAATCTCTACTAATTCTTAAGTGTAGACACTATTTTCAAGAAGACTTGAAAGAAATGTTCCCCCACAGAGGTTTTTTTTTTCTCTTGTATCATTCCCATCTACATAATTATCAAATCACATTTAGAACTGTAGATATGTAAGCTAATCTTATACAACCTTGTATATTTAATGAATGTTTCCTAAACTGCAATTTTCAGTTCTAAGTTAATTGTTTTATAGAAATGGCTACATTCAGACTTTCCAAAATAGCCCTTTATGTTCATTAGGGCTCCTTGTTATACACCAGTTCCACAATTCTTAAAATAAAACTTTACTTCCTTGGCACTTGTATTGGGTAAAGACATTGGCTTTGGAAGGACTGGCTAATATTTATTGACCAACTCAATATATTTCTCAATATATAAAACCAAAACTACTTTGCTCCTTTTCACAATAGTGCACATTTTTACCATAATTTATTTATGGCTACAAAACATCAGATTTTTTTTTTTTTTTGAGATGGAGTCTCGCTCTGTCATCCAGGCTGGAGTGTAGTGGCGCGATCTTGGCTCACTGCAACGTCTGCCTCCCGGGTTCAAGCGATTATCCTGCCTCAGCCTCCTGAGTAGCTGAGATTACAGGCGCCCGCCACTGCACCTGGCTAATTTTTGTATTTTTGGTAGAGATGGTGTTTCACCATCTTGGCCAGGCTGGTCAAGAACTCCTGACCTCATGTGATCCACCCGCCTCGGCCTCCCAAAGTGCTGGGATTACAGGTATGAGCCACTGCGTCCAGCCAATTTTTTTAAAATGTATTTTCTCTATGGTAATTAAAAAAAACAACAACAACATTTTGTGCCCTTCTAGTCTTTAACTGGTAGAAATATGTCCCCAAAAAGAAACTATTGTATTTATGCCACATCACCAAAAAACAAAAAACAAACAAAAAACCAAAACCAACAGAACATAATACACCTTTGACTGATGTGTCTTACAGACTGACATGACCAAAGTCATGTTTTCATTTAATTTCCAATTTCCCCTTCCACAACATGCACCAATTGAATATATGCTCTGGGAGCCATAAAATGGACCAAACATCTACCTCTTCAAAAGAATGCATTAAAATATTTTAAAGAATTTTTTGTTGTTTAAAAGGTGAAAAAATATAAACAGAAACTGATTCATTCCCTTACTTCATGCATCCATAATCTAAACCAAAAACAAAATTTTAAAGCGAGAACAAACTACCACTGCAAGTTTTTGTGTCCATTTTCTCTGTACATACAAACTGCTCACTACCGAAGGGAAAAAAGAATATAATCCTTGGTGTCTGTGGATTCAAAGGGGAGAAACGAGGCTGTCATGTAGTATCCAAAAACTGGTACATGTATGTTCTGCTTTTATAATGTGTACTTTTCTCTCTTCTGTTTTTCATATCCAAAACTTCTAAATGCTATATTAGGGGCACAGTAGATTAGCTTCCAGCACTTGGTGAACAGAATTCACAAGCTGTGACAAAACTGTCATCTTCAGGGTGCAATTTTGTTTATATACATTGTATGTATATATTTCTTTCTTTCTTTCTGTTTTTCTTTTCTTTTCTTTTCTTTTTTTTTTTTGAGAAGGAGTCTCACTCTGTTGCCTAGTCTGGAGTGCAGTGGCACAATCTCTGCTCACTGCAACCTCCGCCTCCCGGGTTCAAGCGGTTCTCCTGCCTCAGCCTCCCGAGTAGCTGGGACTACAGGCACGCACCACCATGCCCGGCTAATTTTTGTATTTTTAGAAGAGACAGGGTTTCACCATATTGGCCAGGCTGGTCTCGAACATCTGACCCTTGATCCGCCTGCCTCAGTCTCCCAAAGTGCTGGGATTACAAGAGTGAACCTCCGCGCCCAGCCTATATTTCTTTTAGATTTGGCTGTAGTCGACTGGCCATGGTTCAAGTGGGACTATAGCAGTACGTGGGTCAGGGACAGTCATTTTGGCTATGTACACATTCATAGTTGGTCCACGGCTTCCAACTAGCAGCGCTATTTCTGAAAGTCTAATACACAAACTGAAACATCTGATGCACTGGCTCCAACTTTGTCTCCTGCTGCATTCCAGCAAACTTCAAAAATTCCATCTGTTCCCCTGTAGTGTGAACTAGAGCACCTGTCTGTGTGTTCCAGATGTGTACAGATTTGTCAAAAGAACTGCTGGCCAGATACCGGCCATCAGGACTGAAAGCTACACTGTACACAGGCTCTCATTCAGCATTTACCTTCGGTATAGAAAGCCGTATCAGTCAGTCCAATATAAATGGTGCCCTCGTCCCACCTGCTGCATTGATTTCTATCATCCAGAAAGGTCTACAGTATGTAGAAGCAGAAGTTAGTATTAATGAGGAAGGTACCTTGTTTGATGGTCGACCAATAGAGTCTGTCCCTGATAGATGCCTTAATGCCTGATGTAGTACAAACAAGACAACAAGCTTATAGCGATCAGCTTAAACAGCAACAGGCAGCAGCTGCCGCAGCCACAGCCAACAAACAAGGATCTGCAAAAAAAAAAAAAAAAAAAGGAGAAAACACAGCAAATGGGGAGAAGAATGGAGCACATATTATAGCAAATAATCATACTGATACAATGGAAGTGGATGGGGATGTCGAAATCCCTCCTAATAAAGCAGGACAAGGATAAGTTCATGTCCTTTGCAGGGACATGGATGAAGTCCTGTTGGACTCCATTTGATAGTATAAATTTCTTTATTACGTGCTTGCAAATCATGGACACAATTGTCTTGTTTCATACTTCATATCTTTAAAGTCATGTCACCAGAACAAGAGGCCAGGAGATTGCCAGTTGGGTCCCATTTGATAGCATTTACTTCATTCGTATGTCCCTGGAATGTTTTAATAGGTCTGTCTTGTGACCCAGTGATCCCATTACTCAGTATATACCCAAAGGATTATAAATCATGCTACTATAAAGACACATGCACATGTATGTTTATTGAGGCACGATTCACATTAGCAAAGACTTGGAACCAACCCAAATGTTCACCAATTAGGAAAATGTGGCACATATACACCATGGAATACTATGTGGCCATAAAAAAGGATAAGTTCATGTCCTTTGCAGGGACATGGATGAAGCTGGAAACCATCATTCTAAGCAATCTATCCCAAAGACAGAAAACCAAACACTGGACGTTCTCACTCATAGGCAGGAGTTGAACAACGAGAATGCATGGACACAGGGCGGGGAACATCACACACCAGGGCGTCTCGGGGGCTGGGGGTATGAGGCAGGGATAGCATAGGAGAAATACCTAATGTAAATGACGAGTTGATGGGTGCAGCAAACCAACATGGCACATGTATACCTATGTAACAAGCCTGCACGTTGTGCACATGTACCCTAGAAATTAAAGTATAATAAAAAAATAAACAGTTCTGATACAAAAAAAAAAAAAAGAAAATGAGACAATTGGTGTAGTGACAGAAGATTCTTTAGGAATATAAGTAATATTAAAACAATGATTGGTTTCTGCTTATACTGGACAAAGGTAGCCTATCAAAGTGATGTCTTAGACTGTGGGTGTGATCATTGAAACTCTCTCTTTACCCTAATGAAAAGGCCATCATTTTGGGACTGGCAGAGAGGACAGCTGGAGGTTGCATGGCTCCCAGAAGGTTGTGGAGCCAGGAGTGATGGCTGATTTTCTACATATGAGTTTTATCTGAGGGAGAAAAAATCTTCTATCTTGTTTAAAACATTGTTATTTTGAATCCCTCTTACAAACAGCTAAACCAGTTGCTTTTGGTGTTTTAGACTTGAAGTCCTTGCCCATGCCTATGTCCTCAATGGTGTTGCCTAGGTCTTCTTCTAGGGTTTTTATGGTTTCAGGTCTAACATTTAAGTCTTTAATCCATCTTGAATTAATTTTTGTATAAGGTGTAAGGAAGGGATGCAATTTCAGCTTTCTACATATGGCTAGCCAGTTTTCCCAGCACCATTTATTAAATAGGGAATCATTTCCCCATTTCTTGTATTTGTCAGGTTTGTCAAAGATCAGATCGTTGTAGATAGGTGGTATTATTTCTGAGGGCTCTGTTCTGTTCCATTGGTCTATATCTCTGTTTTGGTATCAGTACCATGCTATTTTGGTTACTGTAGCCTTGTAGTACAGTTTGAAGTCAGGTAGCATGATGCCTCCAGCTTTGTTCTTTTGGCTTAAGATTGACTTGGCAATGCGGGCTCTTTTTTGGTTCCGTATGAACTTTAAAGTAGTTGTTTCCAATGCTGTGAAGAAAGTCATTGGTAGATTGATGGGGATGGCATTGAATCTACAAATTACCTTGGGCAGTATGGCCATTTTCACGATATTGATTCTTCCTACACATGAGCATGGAATGTTCTTCCATTTGTTTGTATCCTGTTTTATTTCATTGAGCAGTGGTTTGTAGTTCTCCTTGAAGAGGTCCTTCACATCCCTTGTAAGTTGGATTCCTGGGTATTTTATTCTCTTTGAAGCAATTGTGAATGGGAGTTCACTCATGATTCGGCTCTCTGTTTGTCTGTTATTGGTGTATAAGAATGCTTGTGATTTTTGCACATTGATTTTGTATCCTGAGACTTTGCTGAAGTTGCTAATCAGCTTAAGGAGATTTTGGGCTGAGACGATGGGGTTTTCTAGATATACAATCATGTCATCTGCAAACAGGGACAATTTGACTTCCTCTTTTCCTGATTGAGTACCCTTTATTTCCTTCTCCTGCCCTGATTGCCCTGGCCAGAACTTCCAACACTATGTTGAATAGGAGTGGTGAGAGAGGGCATCCCTGTCTTGTGCCAGTTTTCAAAGGGAATACTTCCAATTTTTGCCCATTCAGTAAGATATTTGCTGGGGGTTTGTCATAGATAGCTCTTATTATTTTGAGATCTGTCCCATCAATACCTAATTTATTGAGAGTTTTTAGCATGAAGGGTTGTTGAATTTTGTCAAAGGCCTTTTTTGCGTCTATTGAGATAATCATATGGAATTTGTCGTTGGTTCTGCTTATATGCTGGATTACATTTATTGATTTTTATATGTTGAACCAGCCTTGCGTCCCAGGGATGAAGCCCACTTGATCATGGTGGATAAGCTTTCTGATGTGCTGCTGGATTTGCTTTGCCAGTCAGTATTTTATTGAGGATTTTCGCATCGATGTTCATCAGGGATATTGGTCTAAAATTCTCTTTTTTTGTTGTGTCTCTGCCAGGCTTTGGTATCAGGATGATGCTGGCCTCATAAGATGAGTTAGGGAGGATTCCCTCTTTTTCTATTGATTGGAATAGTTTCAGAAGGAATGGTACCAGTTCCTCCTTGTACCTGTGGTAGAATTCGTCTGTGAATCCATCTGGTCCTGGACTTTTTTTGGTTGGTAAGCTATTAATTATTGCCTGAATTTCAGAGCTTGTTATTGGTCTATTCAGAGATTCAACTTCTTCCTGGTTTAGTCTTGGGAGGGTGTATGTGTCGAGGAATTTATCCATTTCTTCTATATTTTCTAGTTTATTAGCATAGAGGTGTTTATAGTATTCTCTGATGGTAGTTTGTATTTCTGTGGGATCGGTGGTGATAACCCCTTTGTCATTTTTTATTGCGTCTATTTGATTTTTCTCTCTTTTCTTCTTTATTAGTCTTGCTAGCGGTCTGTCAATTTTGTTGATCTTTTCAAAAAACCAGCTCCTGGATTCCTTGATTTTTTGAAGGGTTTTTTGTGTCACTATTTCCTTCGGTTCTGCTCTGATCTTAGTTATTTCTTGCCTTCTGCTAGCTTTTGAATGTGTTTGCTCTTGCTTCTCTAGTTCTTTTTTTTCTTTTTTTTTTGAGACAGTCTCGCTGTAGCCCAGGCTGGAGTGCAGTGCCGCGATCTCGGCTCACTGCAGGCTCCGCCCCCCGGGGTTCACGCCATTTTCCTGCCTCAGTCTCCCGAGTAGCTGGGACTACAGGCGCCTGCCATCTCGCCCGGCTTATTTTTTGTATTTTTAGTAGAGATGGGGTTTCACTGTGTTAGCCAGGATGGTCTCGATCTCCTGACCTCGTGATCCGCCCGCCTCGGCCTCCCAAAGTGCTGGGATTACAGGCGTGAGCCACCGCGCCCGGCCTTCCTCTAGTTCTTTTAATTGTGGTGTTAGGGTGTCAATTTTAGATCTTTCCTGCTTTCTCTTGTGGGCATTTAGTGCTATAAATTTCCCTCTACACACTGCTTTAAATGTGTCCCAGAGTTTCTGGCGTGTTGTGTCTTTGTTCTCATTGGTTTCAAAGAACATCTTTATTTCTGCCTTCATTTCGTTATATACCCAGTAGTCATTCAGGAGCAGGTTGTTCAGTTTCCATGTAGTTGAGCGGTTTTGAGTGAGTTTCTTAATT
This sequence comes from Symphalangus syndactylus, assembly GCF_028878055.3. Taxonomy (NCBI): domain Eukaryota; kingdom Metazoa; phylum Chordata; class Mammalia; order Primates; family Hylobatidae; genus Symphalangus; species Symphalangus syndactylus. The sequence continues at coordinate 105,436,777 of NC_072424.2, forward strand.
CTGAATTCTAATTTGATTGCACTGTGGTCTGAGAGACAGTTTGTTATAATTTCTGTTCTTTTACATTTGCTGAGGAGTGCTTTACTTCAAACTATGTGGTCAATTTTTGAATGAGTGTGGTGTGGTGCTGAGAAGAATGTATATTCTGTTGATTTGGGGTGGAGAGTTCTGTAGATGTCTATTAGGTTTGCTTAGTGCGGAGCTGAGTTCAATTCCTGGATATCCTTGTTAACTTTCTGTCTCGTTGATCTGTCTAATGTTGACAGTGGGGTGTTAAAGTTTCCCATTATTATTGTGTGGGAGTCTAAGTCTCTTTGTAGGTCTGTAAGGACTTGCTTTATGAATCTGGGTGCTCCTGTATTGGGTGCATATATATTTAGGATAGTTAGCTCTTCTTGTTGAATTGATCCCTTTACCATTATGTAATGGCCTTCTTTGTCTCTTTTGATCTTTGCTGGTTTAAAGTCTGTTTTATCAGAGACTAGGATTGCAACCCCTGCCTTTTTCTTGTTAGATCTTCCTCCATTCCTTTATTTTGAGCCTATGTGTGTCTCTGCATGTGAGATGGGTTTCCTGAATACAGCACACTGATGGGTCTTGACTCTTTATCCAATTTGCCAGTCTGTGCCTTTTAATTGGAGCATTTAGCTCATTTACATTTAAGGTTAATAGTGTTATGTGTGAATTTGATCCTGTCATTATGATGTTAGCTGGTTATTATGCTCGTTAGTTGATGCAGTTTCTTCCTAGCCTTGATGGTCTTTACAATTTGGCATGTTTTTGCAGTGGCTGGTACCAGTTGTTCCTTTCCATGTTTAGTGTTTCCTTCAGGAGCTCTTTTAGGGCAGGCCTGGTGGTGACAAAATCTCTCAGCATTTGCTTGTCTGCAAAGGATTTTATTTCTCTTTCACTTATGAAGCTTAGTTTGGCTGGATATGAAATTCTGGGTTCAAATTCTGTAACCTGTAGTATGGTTTGAAGTCAGGTAACATTATGACTCCAGCTTTGTTCTTTTTGTTTATGATTGCCTTGACTATTCAGGCTCTTTTTTGGTTCCATATGAATTTTAAAATAGTTTTTCCTAGTTCTATGAAGAATGTCATTGATAGTTTGATAGGAATAGCACTGAATATATAAATTGCTTTGAGCAATATGCAGTTTTGGTAATATTGATTCATCCTATCCATGAGCATGGGATGCTTGTCTATTTCTTTGTCTTTTCTGATTCTTTGAGCCATGTTTTGTAATTCTCATTGTAGAGATCTTTTACCTTCCTGGTTACCTGTATTCCTAGGTATTTTACTCTTTTAGTGGCAATTGTGAATGGGATTGCCTTCCTTATTTACCTCTCAGCTTGGCTGTTCTTGGCCCCTTTAAGGTTGCTTTGCTGAACCTTTTTATAAGAAATATCAGATTTGGCTTTTAAAAGCCTCTCAAGGCTATAATGTCAAGCCAAGGACTCATCATCAAACTTTGCCTGCAATACTTATAGATTTTAGTGAATTCCTCTTGTCTTGGGCTCTTCAAAATATCCTGAGGTTCCTGGGCCTGCCAGCAAGTGAGAGCCACTATGAGGCTGAGAATCTTTGAAGCTAGATGTTCTTTGTATCTTCTCAAATATGGTATCCCAGTCAGAGTCTTAGTAATATAACCAGTATTTCCGATTGTGTCCTATTATAAAGAAAATAGAGTCTTATTGAACTTTTGCAATTCACCATATTGCCAAGAAATAAGAAAATCAACAAGTGGCTTTGTGAATTCTGGAAGAATCAGGTAGGGAGAAAAGGTAAACATTTTAATTCTGTTTACAAAAGTGTATGTTAGCAACATGCTATAGATAGCTTAAGAGAAAAAATTTTAAATTTCCTTAGTTCAGGAAAATAAAACATTTAAGAACCTCCAAAATTTTGAATAGAAAGTCAAAAAACATTATCCTCAGCAGAATGAACATCATGCAAAATGAACATCATGCAATTCTTGTTTTGCTTGATCTTGTTATAGCTGTTGCATGAAGCCATTAGGTTTTTCATTAGAGTTTTAAAAATTCTTACCCAGTCCAATGATAAGATCACAAAGTTATCAGCAGCAATCTGTATTTCGGAGTACCTGTCAGAGTCTTTTTCATGAATGTCCTTGACGATAAGGCAATTTTAAACTGTAGCTGATTACAAACACTTTCAGAGAAGAATCAAAGTAAAACAATTAACTGTCCATGAATGAAAAGAGTTAAATTGCCCATTGTTAAAAAATCTGATGACAGTTTATTATAACAATAATGTAATTACAAGGAGATTTGTTTTTTTTTGTGACATAACTATATTTTAGACTTGGATGTTACTACCTTTTAGGATGTAAAGAAAAAGAGATTGAGTGAAGTTAGAAGCAATTTTTTTAAACTTGAATATTACAAATGTTAACTTTCTATATGCTCCAACTTAACTGAACCTTAGAATTGAATTCTATATTGTGTTTAAAAAACACTGGTGAAAAAAAGGGAGAAGCAAGCTTTTGAGAAATGCAGCTGCTTAGATTTATAAACTAGACAACTAGCAGCATCTAGTGGTCATGCTCATGATCAACCCCGTCTTCATTTTCATTGTTGCTTGGAATTAACTTGCATTTCAAGGCTTGGCAGATATTTTGAATTAGGTAAAAACCACATGTGAAAAAAACAAAAAACTTAAACTAAACATCAGTTTCAATGTATATATGGTGTAAACATACAATTCATATACTGTTGTTTATAATTGTGCTCAATTTCTGATGAAATTTAATACATTGAATAAAACTTATCTTAGACAGTGTTCAGCTGCTTTATTTGTCTTAAGAAGCGTTGTGATTTTGCCACATTCAGGGGACTGGACTTAATTTTATCAATTTTAATATTAAATTTTCAGTTTACATTTTGGAACTATTATGGAAAACTGTATTATTTTAACTGATAATATTGGCACGGATTTTGAACAATTATTTATTGTATTCATTTGTTTGAAACTGAGTTATAAGCACAACAGTTTTCCATCCTTGAAAGCACATGACAGTGAGGTTTATACACATGGTTAAAAAATGATAATAGGTAATAATTACTTGGTGGCAAAAGAAAGGTAGCCGGGAGTTTTTATGATTCTTATGACCAATCTGCAAATAAATAATCAAAAGTTGAATACAGATTAAAAACTGTCAGGAAATGGTTGATTTCTACTAACATAATTCAAATGCTCTAAAAATTATCTATTTCACATGCTGATAGTATGTTATATGGATACTAAAAACACCAGGATTATAAGCAAAAAGGCAGGAGGGGAAATGGAAGAAAGAGACTAATGATGTTTATGCACCTTTCAAGTGCCAGGCACTGGGTTATGCTTCATGTGAATCCATCATTATCCTTCATCTCCATGACAATTCTACAGGCAGGTGTATTTGTCCCCCATTTAATAGATAATGGAATGGAGTCCTGTTCCTGTGATCACACAAGTAGTAAGTGACCAAGGTAAATTTGATTTTGACCAAATCTGACTACAAAATTGATGTTCTCAGAGTTTATCAACTCATTATATACACAAAATATATAATCTGGGAAAAAAAGTCTTTTTAAAATATCAGCATTTTTTTAGTCCTGTCATTGTTTTGCAAGCCCTGAAAAAACATAACTCAGAGTAAAGGAGTGAACAATGTGCCATCCCCAAATATGCCTAATTGGTATGTTGATTATTCTGAGTTAAAAACATTAGAGAAATAATTTCAGAAAGGCTGAGCTGACCTATCTCTTTCCACCTGCAGCAAATGATAAAGATTCCTCTGGAAGGGGTACTCTCTCCGTATCAGGGTGAGAAAATAGCCCTTATCACCAGAGACTTGGAATTGAAGGCTACGGTGGACCTAAATAAACATAATTCATGAAGTAATTCCCATCCTTCACCTGTTTTACACTTTCCTATGTATTTCCTAGTGACTCCCCTGGAAAACTTACCACTGTAGCCAGATTTTCTTTGTCCTATCATTTCTTCTCAAATCTATCACTCTATGTCTAAAAAGTATCAAGGCATCTTGCTTTGGCCACTTCTTTTGACTTCCCTCTCTTGTGAAGAACCCCATGTGCATGTAAAACTAATAAAATTTTATTGCTTTTCTCTTATCAACCTGCCTGGTGTCAATCTGGTTTCTGCATCCAGCTGAAGAACCTGTTAAGAGTTAAAAGGGGAGTTGGAGGTGACCTCTGGCTCCCTACAAGTGTCATTTGTTATCTTGAAAGATGCTCCACTGGTCAAGCATGACTCTTACTGATCAGTGAACAAACCTTTTCGTTTTACACATTTATTCAACTATTCTCTCAGGTACTTGTAGGAATGGAGAACAAAACAGGTAGGACATTGCTTTCATGGATCTTATGGCCTAGTTGGGAAAGGTATAACAGGCTTCAAAGGTAATACAGCTGTGCTAAACATGAAAGGAGCAAATACACAATGCTTGGAAATGTTTTGAAACCTCCACAATTAAAGATAGGGCTTAAGATAAAAATCTAAGTTAGAAGTGGTATTACAAAATAAATGTATATAGCATTAGAGATTTATTCATTCAAAAATCATACATTGTGCACCTACGATGTGGTGCTGTTGATATCAAACAGATGATACAAACAGCCTAAACACCAAGAACTCAGTAAAAATATATGCAAACCATTATTCACAATACTGAAGATACGCTAGTTTAAAATATATACTATAGTGGTAGAGGAGAAGAAGGAATGATGGTGTCTGCTTTGATGAAACTTGCAGAGTTCACAAAGGAGATGTTCAAACTCTGTTGGTTACTATCCAGATTAAGGTGGAACAGAAGATAATGACAGAGGAGTCCGCATAAAGGCAAGACAGAGATGGAGAGAAGTAGATGAATTTCAGATATATTTAAAGGCAATAATACATTAAAGGTAACGACTCCTCATGATGATAGAATAATACATCCTTCCAAGTAAGTAAGGAGAAGAAGCTGTTGGCTGTGTCTGGCACACTAACTGGTCTAAACTGACAGGTTCCCTTTCCTTGAATCCTTCTCAAATGGTCAATAATTATTCATTTCCTATTTTGGCAATACTGTTTAATATAGTTATAACACTGGTCCTTAGTTCTTTTTGAAAGTATATTTATTGTCAAAAAGTTAAACTATATATACCTCCATACTTTAGGCCCGCAACAAGAAAAGGCACTTTTATACTTTTTGGTACATAAAGTCATGCACACACACACACACACACACAGGCACTCACACACACACACTTAATAAATGAGAACATACTACTCACAACTCCACTGTCCCTCATTTATCCATCTGTCTGTTTGTTTGTCTGATAGTACCACATATCAATCGTTATTTAGATTGTTTGCAATTTTGCACTATTTAAAACAGTGCCCATCTGTGTTTATTTTTCATGGCCTAATTTATGATGATACCCTAGAATAAATTCCTGGAAATGAAATTGCTGAGTTAAAAGACAAATAATTTTTAATCGATATTGTCAAATTGCACTCAACCATTTTGTTTTACTTTATATTCTCGCCAAAAAACGCATTAAGTTCTTGTTTCTGCACACCCACACTCAGTTTAGGAAAGCTTTAAATCTGTGCTTCTATGATAGATGAAATATGATACTTAAATGTCAATTTGATTAACTTATGAGTTTGTGTACTTTACCCATTTTTTATTTTATTATTTTTGTTTCTCTCATTATTGTATATGTGTGCTTTGAAATTGAAAGTATAAAACAGTTTTAATTTCAAAACCCTTATCTACATTAAGTCCTATGTATAAATATTAACTTTTTATTTTAATTAAATTTAATTTGTTTAAAATTATTTTAAAACTTGACTATGTAGTTTAAATTTTAACCATCATTCATATGTATGTATGACTATATATTTACATATCTACATCATGTATCTTACAATACAGTGGAAGAATTGTCATACTCCTTTCTAAGTTTGTATCAGATGCCAACATTGTATCTTCCAATGATGTGAAATATCTGAGAGAGTTTCTTTCAAGTGAGGTATTTGTGCTGTTACCACCATCTTGTCTTCAACATCTTTGTCCTTTTTGTCAGAACCACTTTCCTTATGCAAGTCATTAAGTGGGAACTTCACTAAGTTCCTCTGGCTGTGTAATTAGAGTCTCTCAATAGCAGCTATTTTCCCATAACTCCATTCATGTTTGATTCACATTTCCCTGCTGGTGTTACAACATTTGTTTTTTTGCTGCACTTTTATGTATGTTGACTTCTTTAATTCCCTCTTTGGATTATTCACTTTTATAAAATGTCAGGTGGGTTTATCAGTAGGAGATCAGGAAGCAACATAACAAAATGCTTTGCTGTCTGTTGGAACTGAATTACAGATGTGCAGTGAACATTCACTAACAAACTTTAAAAGAAGTGACATCATTGGCCACTGGTCACAATGTATCCATGTTATTTACATAGGGATTTATGGTCTGAAGAGCTAGCAGCAACATTTGTACTTTGTTACTCCGTTAATATACTGCAAAAACTAAAATTTGAACTGTGTTGTTGGGGAATTATTATTACTTGGTATTATTTAACTAAATCATGGTAATTGAAATCTGTACATATTGGAACTGGGCAAGGAAGGACTATCTGTACACACATACATACAGCCTGAATCTATAGAACTCAAAAGTTATCAACTTACTACATGCAATGGTAGGGCTGGCATACAATAAACATCCCATTTCCAAAAGGGATAAATCAGAAAGAAGAAAGGGGTCAGAGGTCCCAGACAAGTCCAAAACCTACCAGGGCAAATTCCAGTATATTTTAAGGCTCAAGGATAATCCTTTTTATTTTAATTCTTTGTCTTCAGGACCCACTAGGGAGGTGACCCTGCCCCCCAGGGCATCTGGGCTGTCTGTTTTGCTCCCTTGGCCGTGGATAATGGCAGCCTGGCCTGCTGAAACCAAGGCGGTGGCCCCACCCTCTGAAACTGGAGAAGAGACAGCCCTGCCACCCAGGCCTGAGACTCTGAGCCCATGGTTAATAGTGGCAGTCCCACCTTTGGAGTTATTTTTCTCTTTTCTTGAAGAATAGCACAGATTTTCAGCCAGATACCCCAATTGGCCCATCCTGTGGAATCTCAGAAGTCTGGTGGCTTTCCTTCACTCTCTCTCATCGCTGTCCCTTTTACTCCAAGCTGGCAGTTTTCTGCTGATATAAAATTCTCAAAAATAACCTTGTTGACTTATAGGGATCCAAGCCATCAGACAAGAGTGCCCTCCATAGATCTTTCCTGGATAATCACATCTCTATTCTTGCCTTCTGCTGAGATCGTTGATTCAATCCATGTGTCACATTCATAATTTCTTTATGAAATGAATGACCAGTCACACCCTTGTCTTCTGTTCAGAACAAGCTTTCTCATTTTTTGGCCATATAAATAAACTGATAATTTTCTAAATCTCAAGTTCTGATTCCTTTTTCTTAATGATCCTTTGATGTATCTCTCTTCTCTTGCATTTTACCATAAGCATCAAAAAGAAACCTGGCTACACTTTCAAAAGTTTGCTTAGAAATCACCTCAGCTAAAGACCTGGGTTAATCACAAGTTCTACCTTTCATAAAACACTAGAGCACAATTCAGTCATGTTCTTTGCCACTGTATAATAGGTATTGCCTTTGCTCCAGTGTCCAAAACATATTTCTCATTTCCATCTAAGGTTTCACAGTAGCACTTTTTAAATTTTTTTTTTTTTTTTTGAGACAGAGTCTTGCTGTGTTGCCCAGGCTGGAGTGCAGTGGTGTGATCTCGGCTCACTGCAACTTCTACCTCCTGGTTCAAGCAATTATCCTGCCTGAAACTCCCGAGTAGCTGGGATCACAGGCATGTGCCACCATGCCCAGCTAATTTTTGTATTTTTAGTAGAAATAGGGTTTTGCCTTGTTGGCCAGTCTGGTCTTGAACTCTTGACCTCAAGAGAACTGCCCACCTTGGCCTCTTAAAGTGCTGGGATTACAGGTGTGAGCCACTGCACCCGGCCCCACAGTAGCAGTTTTAATGCCCATATTTCCACCAACAGTTTCTTTAAGGCAAGCTAAGCTTTTTCTAACATGGCCTCATCAGTTTTCCAGCCTCTACTCATTACCCATTTCCAAAGCCGCTTCCACATTTATTGTTATTTTTACAGTTGGCATCCCACTCTCAGTATCAAAATCTGTATTAGATTGCTAGGGCTATCATAACAAAAAACAAAATACCATTTACTGGAGGGTTTGAATAACAGAAATTTATTTTCTAAGAGTTCTGGAGGCAAGGAGTCTGAGATCACAGTGTCAGCAGAGTTTTGTGATTTGTTTTGTTTTGGTTTTTATTTTTTATTTTTTTAGACTGCCCTCCATAGATTGTAGATAGCTTTCTCTCTGTCTTTACATAGTCTTTCCTCTGTGCATGTGTATGTCTAATGTCCAAATTTCCTCCTCTTATAAAGACACCAATCTACTGGATTGTGCCCATCTTACCCTTTTTACCTTAATTACACCTATCCCAAATACAGTCACATTCTGAGGCACTGGGTGTCAAGGCTTCAATATAGGATTTTGGACAGGCACAGTTCAACTCAAAATATATGATAACACATGCACACACACACACATACATGTACATGTATACGTATACTACTATAAAATTTGTTTCTACAGCCTAGACCCCTCTCCCGACTCATATATGAAATTGTGTGAGGGCTAAAAGGCATACAAAAATTAATGTGTCCAAAACTGAGCCTCTGAGAATCATTCCCAAATCAGCACTTCCTGCACTATTCCTTATTATAGTCAATGGTAACTCCATTTGAATGGGCCAAAAATCTTCAGGTCATCCTTGACTCCTCTCTATTTCCCACAACTATATCGATGCCTTCGACAAATTCTAATAGCTCTATCTTTCCAAAATACGTACAAAATTTGATTCTCATTCTTACCACCTGGATTCCAGCAACTGTCATCTCTGGAGGATTGTTGCATTAGCCCCCTCACTGATACTACTGCTTCTGCTCTTCCTCACATATATTGTACCCTCAAGCAATAGCCATAACAGTTCTAGGAAAATAAGAAATCATCACTTTCTCAAAACCCTCCAGTGACTCCCGTCTCATTCAATGAAAAGCTAAATTCCTTAATGTTACCTCCAAAGCTCTCTATTTTCTGGTTTTCTTTACTTTTCTTACTTTTTTCCCTAGCTATTCTCCAATTCAAGAACCCCTTGGTCCCACTGAACATGTCATGTATGTTTTGACTTCAAGTCTTTTGCACTTGTTAATCTCAATGCCTTGGTACTCTCTCTCCAGATGTTCATATGACTAGTGTGATCACTTCCTCAGGATTTTATTGAAATGTTCATTTTCTTTGAGGCTTTTACTGCATATCTGATTAGCACTGCCACTTCTAGAGCCCCTTTCCTGTATTAATGTTTCTCCTTAAAAATTATCAATATCCCTTCTACTATATATTTGATAACTTATAAGTTATCAAGAAACAGTAGATTTAAAACTAATTTTGTCAAAATCAAGTTATTCCTCCATGTTTAGTATCCTGGGCTTATGCATGTTTGGTAGAATGCTATTATCTGACCTTTTACAATTTCAATTAATGTTGCTCTATACAACTTGCCAATTAATGATTTTGCTTTCATAATTGGTAATTACGTAGATTTTGTGAGATAATTATAAACTTCTGAGAAAAATTAAAAATTGCCATTCAACTTAATTGAATCATTTATGGTTGTTATTGATAACTTGATCTTATGAAATTTTTAATGATAGTCTTTGACAACCTATTGTGAATAGGCAAAACCTTTTAAAATAGTGTTCAGATGATTTTTTAACAATGTTTAGGTTTTGAAAACTTTTAATCTTGATATGGAAAATAGAGTACACCACCTGACTCACCAGACTTTTATAACATTAGTGCATATAATCTTTGAACTACATTATGGACAAGATAAGAATGTTGGTCCATACAGCTGTGAGGTCAAGGCCAGGTTTGCTGTCTTTTAGGAAGAATGTAAGGACAATAGGAGAATATGCCCTCTTTCGTTAATATCCATTGTCTCAGAGGCCATATTAAAATTGTAGTATATTACAGAAGTCTATAAGGAAGGTTACTCTTTCTGGCTGAAAAAAATCTGTGAGTTTTCTCCTCCTGTTATAATGTCTATCCTTAATTCAATTGACAATGAACAAGCAACAGCACATTCACTCAGATGAAACAATCATACAGGGCCTATTCTGCTGTTGTGGGTGTGGTTTGACATATTTCCTAGAAGCTATATACTACATACTGACTGAAAAGATACAACAAAATTCCTAATGGGTAGAACTCCCCACCCAGGCCCAGAAAATAGAAAGAAATTTCTCTACTAAGTTATTAATTTGGAAAAGTATTTCTTCATTTTGTGAGTTCCTAAACTGTATGGCTTAAAAAAAATCACGCCAGATAATTTTAAAAGTATTTTGACTAGTTGCTATACTGTTGTTAATTTTTCACTTTTATCTGGAGAATTAATTAAAATTTAAGGAGATAATTCTAGAGTCTAGAAATTCCACAGCCTTAAGTTTTGCAGCTGATACATTTTTTTTTAAAGGCCAAAGTTTGGTACAAACCTAGTATCTCCACTCTCTTCATATTTCTAGGTTATTCCTTCCTTATTATAATCCAGTAAAAAAGAGACTTCTCTTCTCACAGGATCAATAGGAAATCTAGTCTCTTTCAAGGTCTCCCTCCCCAAGTCTTTGGGAGGAGGGGGTGTCCTAAAAAGTGCCTATGAGATCCACAAATTTATCTAATTTATTTCTCATCACAGTAAATCTGTCTACTACTTCAGGTCTTCTACTGGTCACATTTTGTAGTGTCATAACCATCTTTTTTGGCTGTGTGTGATGTCTATGTTTGTATAACTTCTCACCAAGTGTAGGCTGCTTTTCTTCCATACATTATTTAATTAAGTAACATCTCAGATGTAATATTTCAATACACTTCATTGAAAGTTTTTGACAAAAGTAAATAATTAAAAGCTAGGGTGAAAAGTACATTGTACATACTAGATGATGTGGCTCCTGAATTTCACAGGACGTTCTTCCACTAAACATTCCCCACTCTCTTCACTCTTCTTTAGTCTAAAAAGTGCCACCATATTGCTAGAAAAGAGATTGATAGAACAGAGATAGCAGAAATAAACCGAACTGTACATGATTAATTGGATGTCAATCAACTTGCAAAAGCCATTCAATAGAAAAAAGAAGTCTGTTTAATGAATAGTGATGGAAAGCTTAAATATCTATTTGGGGGAAAAAGGAAGGAAAAAATAAATGCAGGAAGGAAGAAGAAAAAAGGCATCTTTACAACCATGCCTCCTCATACCATATATAAATATTAACTCAAACAGATCACATACCTAAATGTAAAATCTAAAAATTTTAGAAGAAAATACAATAGAAACTCTTCATGACTTGTGTTAGGCAAATATTTTTTTAAATATGACACACAAACATGATCCATAAAATAAAATTATAAATCAAATTCCATTAAAATTAAGAACTGTTTTAACAGACTATTTTAAGAAAATGAAAAGATAAACCACTGATCAAGTAAAAATATTTGCAAATCACATTTCTGATGAAGAACTTGTATTTAATATTTACATACATATTTATGACTCAAGTTTCAATCATAATAAAAATGAAAACCTATTCTAAATGAGAATTATTTAGACAAAGTTAATTATTTTCATGTAATGGGAGAAGGAAAACATTAAAGTAGTCTTCCTCTAATAGTGTGCTATTTAGTCTAATTAGCCTATGAGCACTATAAATAAATATTTTTGCTAGTATTTCGCTACTAATCTCTAATTTAGAAATAAGAGCTCTTCATGTACCTTTCCATGAATTGGAAATATTCAGCCCAGCTTGAGATTTCCTCAGAATGCACAAAAGCAAAAAAAAAAAAAAAATTAAATGTCAGGGTTATGTCTAAAAAAGTATAAATATCATATGCATTAAGTACCTCAAGTACTTCGGTAACACGGACTAAAGAGTTCAGATTTTACTTTGAATACTGCAAAAGATAAGAACTTGACATACAATGTAGAAAACATTTATTTTTAACAAAACGATTTGGGACATTTTAAGGAACATGCTGAAGAAAATGTACTTCTTATCTTTTATTAGCATGTGAGATAAATATAAGAAAATATTTATGAGATCATCCCAATGGAAAAAATGCATTCTAGCAAGATAGCAGAGCTAAAGTATGTGCCTAACAACATTACATTTGATGAAATAAACGGCACACAGGGGATTCTAATATGTATTTTATGGGAGGTTTGCTGAATATCTGTATTCTTTGTTGGCCAGATCGAATAGCAATGTTTCCCTTATGTCATTTTTCCTCCATTTATTTTTGTATATATAAAATATTTATATGTACAAAACATATACTACATATACAATCAGAAATATAACATTGTCAATACACTTTAAGTCCCTTAGGCTCTCATCCCTAATCTCTCCTCAACCTTTACCCCAGGGTAAGTACTATTTTCAAACTTGTGCTTACCGTTCTGTTGCTTTATTACACAAAGGCAGTGAAGTGCATAATTCTACAGTGCAAACCTTCATTAATTAAAACCTATGTATATTTTGATATAACCGTAACACAGATTAATATATGGAACATTCGCATCACCCCAGAGACCTCTTTTGTGCCTACCCAGCCAGTCATAACCAAACCAAATGCAAACATCATACTTCTTTCTATTACCATAGAGCACTGTTGCCTTTTCTTAATATTTATATAACCAGAATCATATAGTAAATACTATTTTGTGTCTAATTTTGATGAATCATATGGTAAATATTATTTTGTGTCTAATTTTGATGATTCATACAGTAAATACTATTTTGTGTCTAATTTTTATGATTCTGGTTTTTAAAAAACATCCATGCTCTTGCATTTTTGTGTACTTTATCCTTTTTCATTGCTACATCAGTTTCCATTGCACGGTTACACTACAATGTGTTTGCCTATTCCACTACTCCTGGGTATGGGTTGTTTCCAGTTTGAAACTACTTTGAATAAAGTTATTAGGAACATCATTGTGCATGTCTTATTGGTAGCTAAATTAGTTTACATTTAGTTTTGTTGGATTTACACAAATAGACATTCTGGGTCATAGGGTAGGTGTATGTTTAGCTTTAGGAGACAGTGCCAAACAGTTTTCCAAATAGATTTATCAATTTGAACTCCCACCAGTAATACGTGAGAGTCCTGGCTGCTCCATAGTTTCTTCAAAACATGCTCATTTTTTGAAAAAAACTTTTAGCCATCTGGTAGGTTTATAATGATATATCTTGCTGTAGTTTTAATTTGCATTTGCCTAAAGATTGCTGTGATTTTGAGCAGATTTTTATGTTCATTATCCTTTTGAATATCCTCTTTTATGAAGTGCCTGCTTAAGTTCTTTACCCTTTCTTAAAATTAGCTTGTCTGCATTTTACTTAATGATTTGAAGCAGCCTTTTATACATTCTGGATACCATTTTTTATTAGACATATATATTGTAAATATCTTCCAGTCTGTAATTATTTTTTAATATCCTACTCATTCTTGATTCTCAGATTTTTTTTTTGCTGGACTTATTTTCTTTCTTAGAGTATGCCCTTTGGATATCCTTTTACCAAGAATTTAATTGACTGTAAGCCCCTCTGTTTTTGTTTATCTATAAGAAGTATTTTATTCTTATTTTTGAAAATCTTTTAACTGGATTAACAGTTCTCACTGCAGAGCCTTTTCCCTTGGCACCCCATCTTCCAGCTGTTGTATTAGGCTTAGAAAAGTCAACTGTCCAATTGATGTCCCAGTCCTATTTTGTATCCTCCTTCTGAAATTTCACTATGAGTTGTAATGAAATTACTTCTTTATTCTTCTTGAAATATGCTGCTGTATTTCCTAAATCTGAAATTTTGTATTATTTGTTATTCCTGGAAAGGTCTCCGACACCATCTCTTTGAATATTACTTCACTTCTGCCTTGCATCACTCTCTGAATTTCTCGTGCTCTTACTCTAATTAAGTAAATATTCTGCCTTCTTAAACTCTTCTCAGTGTTTTTTTAACACCTCTTTTCCACTGTCTTGTCTTTTCTTGCTGCATTCTGGGTAATTAATTAAGGTCTACCATCTCAGCAAATTTCTCTTCTGTTGTGTCTAACCTGGATTTGTTTTTTTCTTTTTAGCTATCATATTCATCATTGTATTAGTCCATTTTCACTCTGCTGATAAAGACATACCCGAGACTGGGCAAGTTACAAAAGAAACTGGTTTATTGGATTTACAGTTCCATGTGGCTGAGGGGGCTTCACAATCATGGCAGAAGGTGAAAGGCACATCTCACATGGTGGCCGACAAGAGAAGAGAGCTTGTGCAGGGAAACTCCACTTTTTAAAACCATCAGATCTTGTGAGGCTTATTCACTCACAAGAACAGCATGGGAAAGACCTGCCCCCATGATTGAACACACATAACACGTGGGAATTCAAGATGAGATTTGGGTAGGGACACAGTCAAACCATATTCATCATTTCTGGCACTTTATTTTGTAATGTTGCAAAAACAAGACCTTTAGAATGAGTTTTAATTTCACATCGTCAATCAAAGATACAAGAAACAATAAGTACACCAAACACTAAGTTTACTTAGCTTTAATAAGGGTATGAAGCAGATAGCAAGTACTATGTGGGGCAAGAAAATCCTGGAGGGCTCAGACACCAAGCTGCAGCTTCCTATGTACCCAGTCATTGCACTGTTCTCAAGAAATGACAAGAATATGTTGAATGAGGGTCACATCAGCAAGCACAAACCACAGGGACTAGGGACCCATAGCTTAAGTAGCTTGATAGTCACCTAAAAGGGTATGTATCTAGCTCCCATTCTTCATTAACACTTTGGCACATTAATAACAGAATAAATAATAAACCAAACCTTGCAAAAATACAAGATGTGGCCATATGGATAAAAATTTTAAGATTCCAGTGAGCTAAGGAAGCTAGGATATCTCCTCAGACAAAGAACAGGTTATTGCACTATCTTTATTGGTTCTGGGCTGCTGTAACAAAATACCTTAGACTGGGTAATTTATAAAGAATAGAAATTTATTGCTCACCGTTATGGAGGCTAAGAAGTCTAAGATCAAGGTACCAGAAGATTTGAGGTCTGGTCAGGGCTTGCTTTGTTTCAAAGATGGCACCTTTTGCTGCATCCTTACATGGCAGGAGGGAGCAAGGACACTCCCTTACAAAAACTCTCTCTTTTGTAAGAGAACCAATCCTGTTCCTGAGAGTAGAGCCATCATGACTTAATTACTTCTTAAAAGGCCCATCTTTTAATATTATCACATTGGGTATTGGTTTCCAACATATGAATTTTGGAAGACACCGACATTTAGACCATGGCATGTCCTTTATACCTCTTTCCACTAAGACAGCATTTAGTACGGCTTTTGGGGTTGGATAGGCGCATATGCCACAATTGAGTGTACTGCTCTGAATCATGTATGAGGTAACACAAATGACTGACAGTTTTGTATGGGGCCCAGAGGAAGGAGGGCTGATATAGGAGGTCAAGTCTGTGGTTACAGCAGACTTGCGCCTCTGCCATGTTACTTGAAAGATCTGTGGTACTATGGGTATCTAGATATATAGCTGATGGGTATCTAATAGACAAAGATAGTGTATAAAATCTCTGGCAAGCTCCAATAGGAGAATTACTGTGCAATCCTTGGAACATGGCCATGACGTTTTATCATAGAACTATACAACATTTGAAAAGCTGCTGTCACCATGCTACTTTACCAAGTAGGAGACTGATATATGACAATAGAACATTGTATAATCATATAATTGAAACTGCCCTGTTGAGCTGGTTGCTATCAGACACAGGAATCCATAAGATCAAGTAAGCCCAGCAGCAGCACTTTGCAAGATAGAAGCAGCACATACAAGACCGGGGTGGAACAGGTCCAGATGATACAAATGAGCTGTGCCAATGAGTGACTGATGAGGCCCACAAGTCACTCACCCACCGTTGTTGTACCTGCACTTTTTATTTGGCTTGCACTTCCAGAGCTCATGGTGAGTTTCTCTGTAAACAACTAATAAAATGAAGTGGATCCATTCATGTATGGGTCAACTTGGTGTATTAGCAGAGGCCCAAATGGATTACTGTTGCACTAGAGCCTCACTTAGGAGTGGGTCTGAAAGACAGTGGTGAAGTGAAATCCTCCCAGTGGACAGAGTTGCATGCATCTGGTTGTCCACTTTGTGTGTAAAGGGAACAATGGCCCACAATCAGGATAAACATAAACTCCTTGGCAAGTGGCTTTAATAGCAAATGACTTAGCTGGTTAGTTAAATACTTGGATTCAGATAGAGTTGAATATGATGGATAAAAATATCTGCAGAAGAGGATGACTACACCTATGAAAATGGGGAAAAGGTGTGAAAATTTTATATAGCAAATTGGTGTTCATCAGAAGACATCTGTACTATAAAATCAATTAGACAGGTTGACTCAAGTAAATATCAAGTAGTCTCTGTCCTTATTCACCCCAGTACTTGCACAATGGACTCATGAGTGGAGTAACCATGATGGCAGATATTACTGTAAGTCATGGGCGAACAGCATGAACTGTTTCTCACAAAGGCTGATCTAGTTACTGTACTGTTGAAGCTTCAATTTGCCTGTCACAAGGACCAATGGTGTTTGGCCCTCTCCCTGATAAGTTACCATCCGTTGAAGAAACAACCTAGTCAGTTGGTAAGAATTTTATTACATTGAATCCCTTTCATCCAAGAAGAATCTATGCTTTCTCATAACTGAAATTGAAATATACTCCAGGTATCAGTTTACTTTTCCTTTCCACAGTGCCTCAGCCAGCACTGCCGCAGAGGGGTCACAGAATTTCTGTTCTCCCAACATGATATCCTGTGTAATATCATCTCAGACCAAGTGACACAATTTGTCACAAGGGAGACGCAACAGTGGGATATACCTATGGGACTCATTTGTCCTATCATTTGGTACACAATTTGGAACCTGCTGGCCTCTTGGATTTGGAAGAAATTTTCGAAGTTTCAGCTGAGGGATCAGCACAGTAGTATAATCCATGCTCCAGGGTACCCTTAGGATCAGGCTGGAAAGATTAGGTTGGAGTTCTTATGAAATCATGTATTTATCTAGATCCTTCTCCTATCCTGCTCACTTCTTCCACTTCCATACAGATTCCTCCTAAGAACACTCCAATAAACCACTGAACGAGTATCTTCCCCTTTAACCTGTGCTTCTAGGGAACCTGAGCTAAGATAACAAGGACTAGGTGAGTATTTGTCATGGCACATAAGAGTGGACGTGGGAAATAAAGAAAACTCAAAGAAGAAAAGATGCAAGACTCCAAAACTAAAAAGTCTTGATGTAATATTTTACATCTAATTTAGGACATATATATATTATAAAATAACAACACATAAATATATTGAGGACTTATTTTTTGCCAGACAAAGCTCCAAGCACTTTACATATGTACATTCATTAAATTATCACAACAACTCTACAATGTAGAGTCTATTTTAGTCCCTATTTTACATATATGTGGGAATTTGAAGCAGAAGGAGGCTCACAAACTTATCCAAGGCAACCCAGCAAACAGGGAGTCAGTATTCAGACCTGGGCAGTCTGGCCTGAGTTCTCATATTCCTAACTTTAATCAGTTATTCAGCAAACATATATTGAGTGCCAGATATATGCCAGACACTATTCTAAGTGTCTAGGTGTAGTGCATAAACCAATAAGAAATCCTGCCTTCAGGGGGTTTACAGTCTAGTGTAAAGGAGACAGAAAAGAAACAAGACATGTAAAAGACATAACTTGTTAGATAGAATAAACTATTATGGAGAAAATTAAGGCAGGGAAGGAGATAGAAAGACCAATAAGAGTTGAGGTTACAGTTTGAGATAGAGTGGCCAGAGCAGGCCACATTGAGAGGTAATATGTGGATAAAGCCTGAAGGAAGTAAGGGAGGGACCTGTGCGGAGAGGAGAACAAAATTGTTCCAGGCAGGGAGAACTGCAAATGCAAAGGCCTCAGGGTAGGACTAGGCCTGGCACGGTTGATGAATAATGATATATTAGTCCATTCTCACACTGCTAATAAAGATATACCCAAGACTGGGTAATTTGTAAAGGAAATACGTTTAATTGACTCACAGTTCAGCATGTCTGGGGAGGCCTCAGGAAATTTATAATCATGGCAGAAGGGGAAGCAAACACGTTCTTCTTCACATGGTGGCACCAAGAAGTGCCAAGCAAAAGTGGAAAAAGCCGTTATAAAAGCCGTCAGATCTCATGAGAACTCACTCACTATCAGGAGAACAGCATGAGGGAAACTGCCCCCATGACTCAATTACCTCCCACCAGGTCCCTCCCATGACACGTGGGGATTATGGGAACTACAATTCAAGACCAGAGTTAGATGGGGACACAGCCAAACCATATCAAATGGGAAGGTCACCATGACCTGAGCAAAACGAATAGGAAGAGTCCAGAGAGAGAATGGGAATATATTGTGCACACCTTTCTAGATCATTTTAGGAATTTTGGCTTTTACTCTGAATGAGGTAGGACATGACTGTGGTGTGTAATAATAGCACATATTTTAATGAGATCATTCTGGTTCTCACAATCAGAATAGATTGACAGGTAGCAAGGGCAGGAACAGGAAGAATTGTTACAGGGTTTTTGCAATAATCCAACAGAGATGACTGAAGCTTGGACCACAGCAGTAGAAGTAGAAGCAGTCAGAAATGTCACAATTGTGGAAATATTTTCATGGTAAAATTAAAAGAATATTTTTATTCTGTTGGATTTCATTTTTAGTATTCCAGCCTACCGGGGTTATAATTAGATCCTAATTCTGACTCTCCCCAGCGTTTTACATGTTATCTTCCTTTTACAGGCAACTTGAACCAAGAATCATTGGTTAAACACCTAAAAGTCTCATTACATGTTGACTCTAATCTTAAACAGTTTTTATATTAAAATCCTGTATGTAAGAGTTGAGCTAGCCCATCTCAACAATCACATTTTCCTCTTTCCATTTCTCACTCCTTTCTGACAGCCTTTTCCAAAACTGCTTGACTGATTCAATTAGGAAGAGGCCAGTATTAATAATTGGTAGTTTTGGCACCTATCTACGCAGCTTGGCCATGCTGTGAAATTTGGTCATTATGATTGAGCTCAGCACTGTAAGTCCATAAGGGATGGAGAGGGCAGGGAGGACAATCTCTCTCCTCATGGCTTTTTTAGCACAAGTGGCCCCCTCCTTAGTGAACAATTTATTTCAATTCTAATTAAAGAATATTTTAACTTAATCATTACAGGAAGATAGTTATTCTAGAATTAAACATGGTAGAGAACACATACAAATAAAAATTAGGAAGTTTATTTTCAACCTTCCCAAATCTCCAATAGGTGAGCACTTTTCAATATCATGACAACTGGAAATGCAGTATGTGAAAGGACTTATATTTAGAAATGTTATATATGATTTCTATCAGAAAGCCCTTGATGATTTACAACCAAAGTAAGATATGCATTCTCTTAATTTTCTAATCAAAGAATGGTACTTACTGAAAGTACAAATTTAATTGTTCTCAAATTCCAAACAAAAATATTAATTATTCACTACTATTTGAAAAATAACAAATTATATGATTCTAAAAACACCTGCGGTGCAGTTTGCCAAGGCTGTTAGGTTAAGATTTGCTGTGGCCTTCAATAACCAAATGTGGGTCTTAGAAAAGTTTCTGTTCTTATCTGCACAAACAGGCAAAATAAATAAAAGAAAAACTGTCCCATAAAATTTTAGACATTGTAGATAAGAAATGATATTACCACAATCAAATCACTAAGCAATTTTTAGCACATTAGAAATCAAGATTCATTGTTACTTAGAAAAAATGTAAGGTAAAGTAAGCTTAATCAGAATATAAACATTGAAAAGACTCTAAGTGTAACTTTTTTGTTCTAAAGTTGACTCACAATTTATTGTCTTCAGAAACACTTTGGTACAAAATCAACAAATTTCTCCACATAACATAAAATAATTATGAGATAGGATGTTAGCTAACAGATTTTGTACAGAGTATGATCTATGGATGAAGTTCAAGTGTTACTATCAAATTCCTATGTAACATTAACCAGATAGCCTGTCTCTTCATTTTGTTAGAGGAAAAATAATGTTGTTCCTGTATACTTAATACATAATGAGATAAATTATTAAAATGTGAGAGCCCTTAAAGTAATTTTGATAGATGATACAACTATAAGAGCATCATTCTAATGTATACTAATTAAGAATCACTTTGGTTTATTGTCAGCCAAATTTATTATATCTCATTACAATTTTATTGTCTTTTTCTTTCCATCAAATATTATGATTAACTAGATAATTTTCCTACAATCCTAAGAAACATTCATCTAAAGAATTATCTGCTATATAGTACATAGAATATTAAGGCATTGTCTCAGAAATCTGGTGAAATTTCAGTCATGAACTTGTTGTTGGGTCATAGAAGAGAAGGTTGCGGAAAATTCCTATGACTCTCAATGGCTTTGACTGTTGGAATTCAAACATATTTATGACACAGTGTATTTTGTAAATACACTGTGAATGTGAAGTCAGACTCTTTTCCATAGTTCCAAGGGATTTGGATAAGAAACCTGGACATTTTAAATCACTCAGATATAATTATTTTTCTGTAAGTTAGTCTTCTTAGGAATGATGATAGCACTAAAATATGGCAAAACAAATTCTGGAAAAAAAAGAAAGTATTTGGTGGGCTTTTATCCTATTTCAGACTGGTTTTACTCAGAAACTGAAATACAGAATTATTTCTCAATTACTTAGTTGCTGGTAGTAGAAATAAGAACCTGAAAAAATGTACAAGTTAAATAAATATGTCCTAAAGAACAACAAAACAATACCTACAGATTTAGACACAACATAATAGACTATATGAATTCTATATCGTAGGTTTCTGTAAGTTTTATCTGTTAAAAGTTTTAAGGTTGTTCTCTCCTTTGCAGCGATGAGTCAAGTTTCTTCTGGAGTCCATTGGGGAATACTTGTTTTTCAGCTAGAAGGCTAGCTTCTTTTTTCACTGCAACATTTATGTTTGCTGCCTAAGTGGCTTCTGTCACATCTTGTTATTTTTGATGTTTTTCATTTTTGAATGTTTCTATAAATAAAAAAAGAAGGGTTTATCAGAAATAAGTATTGAAAATAACCAGAAAGGAAACTGCCTGCTTTCAAATACTGTTGACACTCACATGCATATGGTTTTTGAGAAACGGTTGGAAGCAAAGCAGAAAGAGCCAACAACAAAAAAAAAGAAACAGAAGAAAGTAAGCTCTTCACTCTTCAGAAACAAGGTAGATACTTGTATGAGGTAGGAGATAATAGCTTACATGTATAAAGTATTTTTCCATGGACGAAATGCTTTTCTTTGTGTTTCAGTTCATCCTTATAACAACTCTATCATATGGGTAATGTAAGGTAGAAAACTGAGGCCTCAATGAAGTTGAGACCTGCCCAGCAGTCACATAGCTAGTAAGAAGATGAAGCTGATTGTGTCTAAAAATGTCTGTTTCCAGACTCAACAGTCTTTGGCTGTGGCACTATGCCTACTGAATAGAATGTAAGCCTATTGGTGTTCTAAGAACTACAGAGGAGGAAAAAGGTACCTAATAATTGTTAAATTGAGGAAAAATCAACAGGCCTCCAGCATCAGCTGTACTATCTAAAGCTCCTAGTTAACATATACACAGTCCTGGCATTAACACAACATCACGTCAGACTCTCACATAAAGCAAGCTACGCTACGAATAGGAATTGTGCCTATCTCCAGGCAAGACACTTTATTCCTTTCTACTATGGCTTTATGGAGTGCGATGGATGGGTAATTAAAAGAAGCCCTAAAAGTAAGCACTACAAGTGGTCAAGAGGAACAGAAAACCAGAAATCTCTCTGACCCTCCCCTGCCTCTATTGTACTAGAGGTTAGTTAAGTGCTAGCTGCCAGGACCTGGAGAGAAAGTCTCTGTTGGTCTTCCTTCTGAGCACTCAATAGCCTATAACTGCCTGCCTCCCTCCTTCCCTCCTTTCCTCCCTCCCTCCCTTCTTTCTCCCCTTCCTTCCTTCCTTCCTTCCTTCCTTCCTTCCTTCCTTCCTTCCTTCCTTCCTTCCTTCCTCCTTCCTTCCATTTGTTTTCCTCCCCTTCTTCCCCTCTCCCACTTTCCCTCACTTTCTTCTTTTTTTCTTCCTGCTTCCTTCTTGTTTGAATTATTTTTCTGTCACACCAGCTGTATAACCTAAAGTAATTTACTTTAGGTTACTAACCTTTATATGCCTCATTTTCTCATTTTTTTTAAAGGAGAAGGAGAAGGAGGAGAATAATGCTTATTGAATGGAATAGTTGCAAAGATAGAATATGTCAATAAATGTAAAAAGACTAAAATTATCTCACTATCTCAGTGATTTTCATGATGTGTGTGAAACACAGAAACAAAATATGCAGTTTCGTGGCTCCTGAGGAGGTCACAGACTAATTGAGAAAGAAGAAAGGTAATGTCAAAGGAGAAAGGAGAGATTTCTCCACATACCATGTTAATTCCCCTAGTCGTCTGAATTTACTTTCGTCTGTCAACATTTCCATCAATGTTAACTGGGACTGGGAGCTGGAGTGGTCAGTGGGTTGATGGTGAAGAGAACCTGTACTGCATACTCGCCTAGATTTCCTTCCCTGTCCTCATGATTCACTGTCCTCAAAGGCTGCCTTTAGCTTTTTAGATCTTCCTTATATGACAAACAGTAATAAAACCACACACTGTAGAATATACATTTTAGATATAAGAACACAAGATTTTTAGGCAGTATGCCCAGATTTAATTCCCACCTCTATCATTTACTATCTTTGTGACTTTATCTATAAAAAGGAATAACAGCAATATTTCTTCCTTACAGTGCTGCTTTTCTTAGGGAGCAGGGGGATGGGATGAAGGAAAATGAAATAAATGAATTGTAGTACAGAGAATTGGAATCTGAAGACCTAAGTCTGATTCCTGAGTCTACAACTTAACTGGCTGTGTATTTTGAGGAATCTCTGAATTCCATTTCCTTATCAGTGGATAAGTTTTCATTATAATAACTGAATCATAGAGAGTTGAGGAAATATCAGATGAAATAATGAGCTTGCAATTACTTTGTAAAATGTAAAGTGCTACAGAAATATTACTTGCCATTGCCATCTCAGAGTCACATAAAACTATTATAAGCATGCAGTTTGAAAGTTCAATCTGTCATCTTGACAGTTATTAGTCTAACTCTCACTTGCCAATAAGCTGATTTACGATAGTATGCAGTTAAGCAGAAAAATGGGAGTTGAGATAATTAAAATAATTAGATTATTTTCAAATAAAAAACTGGGATTTAAACAATCTTAGTTTTAGAAGAGACCTTATACGTCAGCTCACCCTGCCTGATCTAACCCAATCTTCACCCAGTGCAGTGGTCCTCTAAATTACATCTATGCTCTGGTGGCAAGCTCTAGTTGACAGAGCAGGAGATTCCACATTGAATAGAAACTGTGTTTCTTGCATACTACCTTTAAGGAATCTCAAAATGTGCAAGAACTGTTTTTTCTGACAATAATTTAGGTTTTAAAATCCAAATTGATTTAAAGTCTTTATCTTTTTGGCATTCACCTATTCCTTTTGGAAATATCACAAGTTCAATAAAGACGTGATGATTCTCATGTTGAAATGGATATTCACTGAACCAGTTACTCAGTTGATCAGATTAACTGAGGTATTTGGAATCATGTAGACAAGCTTCCTTGGAGATCAAGTAAACTATTTCATTCATAGAAGAGTAGACATAGGATGGAGTTTCATTTTGCTTTTCTTTCTCAAAAATACAGGCTAAAGAAGTGTCCTTCAATGGTCAGAATTACATCTTTTTAATAATAACTTACAAAATGGAGTTTTAAGTGTAAAATTACATGGGTAATTATTAGAATAAGAAGGTTAAAGTGAGAGAAAATTTCAGTTTCCTCATATTTTGGAGGAATCAAGCTGAAGTATGTCTAAAAGTAATTTACATTCTCTTATAAACCTGATGTTTCCTAAAGTGTTAATTTGAAGGAAAGCTATTCCCTTTTCACTTTTCTTTTGGGAAACTTTGAGTGCCAGTCCCCTGAAATTGCTCAATGTGATGGTGAACACTCAAACCTGCCATGAACCATCTACCTCTTTTAGGATGCAACTTAATTGTGGTTTCTTGGAGTCTCTTCTGAACAGTTTCAACTGGATTTTCATTCATGTTTTCATATGTGTACCCATCATTAATTCCCTTTCCTTTGTATCTTTTGTCATCAAATTGTTGGCTGAGACTGAACAAACAAATAATACAAGTTAATAGCTGCTTTATTTCCCCTCTCATTTGAAGTGATTAAGTGAGTATTGTATCACGTTTCAGAGATGAGTCTTCTATTTGTACTCCAGCAACTGTTTTTGCATACAGAAAATGTTTGATAGAATCCACACATAATCTGTCAAGCACAAGATAGGAGTCTGGGGTTCATTTTTGTATTCAAGAAATACTTACTGTGAACCTTTTATGAACCAGACACTTTCCTATAACCTAAGGATAGAGCAAACTGATAAAAATCCCTGCCTTCATAGTGACATTATGTGGAGTAGGTGACCAATAATCAAAATAAAAAGGACACTGCAAAATATGTTAGAGAGCACAAAGGAGGCAGATAGTGCCAGACAGAAGGGTTATAATTTTAAAATAAGGTGATCACTAAGAAGGTAACCATTGAATGAAGACCTAAAGGAAGTGAATCTGAAAGCCACTTGGATCTCTGGGGAAAGATTATGGCATTTAGATAAAATAGTCTGTGCCAGCCTTGAGGATGGAGCTCTCCTAGGGTTTTTGAGAAACAGCTATGAGGCCAACATATCCAGAGTAGTGAGAAAGGAGAAGTAGAGAGGCCACTGGAGGATATTGAAGAGAGGAGTTACACAATCTGACTTAAGATTATTATACACTTACTCTGGCTGTTGTGTTGGGAATGGACACTATGGGCCACGTGTAGGAGCAAATAGACTAGTGAGAAAGCAAGTGCAAGAATCTGGATGACAGACAGTGGTTGATAGCAGCAGATAGCTTAGACTTGGTTGGTAGCAGTAGCCATGGAAAGAAAAAATGGGCGTATTCCAGATGTTCTTTGAAGATAAAGCCAATCAGACTTTCTGGTAGAGTGGGTGTGATAAGTGAGAAGAAGCGAAAGGTTGTTCACAATTCTTCTAGTGCATTATTTTTCAAAGTGTGATCCATAGAACCCCTACAGCAGACTCACCTGAGATACATTGAAACACATCCCCGTGGTATACCTGAATCATACTTTTTCCCTAAAGGGCTAGACAGTAAATATCTGTTACCATTACTTGACCGTCCTGATAGAACGCTAAAGCAGTCATAGACAATGTTTAAATAAGTGTAGATGTGTTCCAATAAAACTTTATTCATGGACATTACAATTTGAATTTTATAAAATTTTCACATGTTAAAATACTATTTTTAAATATTCTTTAACATTTGAAAATGAAAAATCAAACATTCCCGGCTCCCCAGCCATAAAAAATCAGGCAATGGGACCTATTAATATTTTACCCATAGGCCATGATTGTTTTCCAACTCTGCTCTAGAGAATAGATCCCAAGAATATGTATTTTTAACATACACATTAAGCGATATTTTAAAGCACAAGAACTTTCTTGTAAGATAAGTATTTTTATTCTAATTTTAAAGATAAGAAAACAAAATCACAAACAAATGTGACATTCTTTGAATTAGAGCTTAGTCTTCGGTCCGTCTCATTGCAAAACTTGCACTTTCTACCATCCAGCACCTCATGGAATAGTTTCCCAGGGGTTAATATTTCTGTTCAATCATAGATGGAGCAGAGAGCAGAGTAAAAAGACAAGAAAAAGGTTGCTTTGCCTAGAGAACTGTTTTTCCCTCTCAATATGGCACACGGGTTTGCTTTCATAATTAGCATTCTGCTGATGAGATCTCCCATTGGTGAACGCTTACAAGTAAGATTTCCATGAAGAGCAAGCACTGCAGGAAATAAATTAATCTCTAGGGAAGAAGAGGGGCCAGGTTGTCAGTGCTCACACAACTTCCTAATAGGAAATGATATTTCAGAATTGTTCAAAGAATGAAATGACTGTGGGTTCTCCTTGCAGCACATTCTTAAACATTTAAATCTTCTGAGAAGAGGGAGATAGGTTGCTATAAAATGAAGAGCAATCTTATAACATTTTTCTTTAGGGTGTCAGTATTTCCAAACTAAAATAGCCTTATCTAGAAGTGTAAAATAAATTCTACTAATATCATTATTTTGTTTATATTATAAGAAATCTGCATTGATGTTAAATATAAAGATGAAAGGACAGATTTTTAAATCATCAGTTGAAAATTATACAATATTTTAAATAACAGGTTTTCTAGACTTCGGAATAAAAGTAATTTTTGCACTTAGAACACTACTTAGGATAACATTGAATTATTGAGGTGTTTCTTCATTAAAATTAAGAAACAACAATGTGTTTTATGATCTAAACTACCTACCTCTTGATCCCATATAATCAGCCTTTCAATTAAGGTCTTTAATATAGAACCTCTGACTTCTCTAATCCTCAAAGTGGTCCTGATAGGAAACTACTTATGTTTTATTTTCCACGATACAAATAGGATCTGAAGTTTACACTAAACATTTAGATCAAACTAAAGCTACAGAATCATTCTTTATTCTCTAGCTTCCACCTTGGCCTAAGAGGAGAGCTTTCCCAGGGAGTTTGTTTTTTTTCTGACCTGTTTAAATTCCCAAATTAGGTAGGATCTTAGATGGGGTGAATCACCTGTATGTGAGTCTCACTTAGAAATAAGACCGTTTGAGTCCAACAATTTCAATGCTCTAACTCAGAGTAAGCCATAGGATCACAGGCTTTCAGAACTGACAGGGCATACAGATTATCTGGTATACCCACTATTTTGATGGAGAAAGTCAAGCTCAGAGAAATGAAATGGCTTCTGAAAGGCTATGCATCCAGGTTGTGGCAGAACTGGGACTCAAACTTGGAGTGCCGTGGGTTTCATTTTCTAGCCCAGGGTTGTCTTACTACTTGACTAGTCTAATTTATGAAGGACAAGCAGTGACACAGATTTAGTGTAAAGTTGTAGGGAAAATTCAAAGAACATAGACAAAGCTACAATAGGAAGAAAATTACATTAGAAAATATGGATCAGGAGAGTATAACATTTGCTCATTAGAAAACATTTATGTTTACGTAGGACAAAAACGAATAAGCATATTTAAAAGGTCATCCTTCCTGGCAATGATTTGAGTTTCTAGAGAGACATAAGGAGGAATAAGGAAAATGGCCCCCTGTTTAGCCAGGAAGATAACCGGAAGCAATGGCAGCAATTAATGAGTGACCCACATAATAATCAGATCCTCCTCAGAACTAAATAATCATCCTCTTGTACCAAATGGCTGTGCCCTTGGCTGAAAAAAGCCACATTGCCCATAACCACAGACCCTTCTCAGGGACAGCTGCATCCAATGATTGTTTGATGCAGGGGGTATAAAGTCTGTTTCCCACCCCCTAATTCAGGACAACCCTAAAGAACCACGCCAGGTCCAGAGCTCCCTACGGGATCAGTTGAGGTCTTTGTTGTGACTGTATCGTGATTCAATTTTTCCCTCTGCTCAGACCTGCTTCTGGGACTCTGCCTCAAGTACTGTTCCTGAGAGCACTTCCCAATCAACTTTGCACATGTAAATCAACCCAGGGAACTGGATGCAACAAATAGTTCAATGAAAACATTTCCACTTAACACATGTTATTACTAAAAATAGACCTTAAGCTGAATAAACATTGAAGCCCTGTGCTCCTCCTTAGCTATTGCTGCTGAGGTAAGATGGGGAAAAAGTCCATTAGAGAGCGTCAGGGCATCCGTGTCTCTACAAAATTTGAGTGTTTCTTTTACTCTGTGGAATCAGTGACATTACCAAAGAGGGTTTCTCATCCCCTCCAATGTTCATAGCATTCACAAAGGCTATAACATTTCCAAGAGCATACTGCTCTCAAAGGCAAAAAATGCAGACAGAAACTCAGAGACTGAAAGATCCATAACATCAAGTGGCCACAGCCAGCAATTTACAGAGCATATCGTAGGAAAACAGTTTTCCTTAGCAATCAATTCATAAAGATTCAGTAGTTAATTATTATAGCTTGACTTCATTGTAGTTTACTATGTACTATACTAACTTTTACCTATTTGATCTAATATAATCTTCAAAAATAAAAAGCCCATGGTATAGCACTACTAGTAACTCAATTTTACAAATAAAGGAATAGTCTTAAATAACAAATCGCTCATGGTACATAGCTACCATCGGGGGAACCAAAACGTAAACCCAGAAATCTCAGTGCACCCTCTGAAGGTCTGCACTTTATCATTCTATCACTTAATCATCCTACTTTCAGAGAACTTTTTTTTAGTAATTTATGGATAAAATAACACGTAGAATTAATAATAATGTTCTTAAAATAAGGCATGGGCATCACTAAGCAACAAGAGTGAATCAAGGACCCACAGAAGAAGGTCATCTAGAATCTGGTGAAATGTTTTCATCCGTTTCTTAGTGAAGACATCAGTGGCTGGCAGCACTGATCCTGAGTGAGGGTTTACTGTACTCTTGGCTGGAATGGAGTCTTATTACACAATTCGTGTTCAGTCATTCACAGCAAAATTTCAGTTGTTGACATTGAATACCAAGATAACTAATTTCCTTAGTACAATTGTTAGATACATATTTGAAAATGTTCCACCCCATTTAACTGGGTATCCTGAAAGAGCAACATTAGAAAAGCAAAGCAGCACTCCATCTTAGTTAAGCTTTTTTTTTTTTTTTTTTTTTAAGTCGGTGATATGCTACAAAGTCTCTCCAACTGTTACTCTCGTCAAAGAGAATTTAGGAAATGACTGACTTATGTCTAAGCATTAGAAAGAGGAGAAAGCTCAGAAAAGGCCTACTCTACCCATCCTGAACTCAAAGAAGGCTACTACATATTCCATGAGCTGTCCATGTGAAGTGTGGTAAATGTTAAGTATGGCTCCATTGAGTCTTTTTTTTGGAAATGAAGAACATATACTATATTATATAAGATGAAAATTAAGTTTGAAAAATTATATTTTTGCTCTACTCTACTTTTGTATTTTTATATATAGAATTATCACACAATTACAATCCATAAGGAAGAAAGACTGTAATTATTGCATTTACAAATGGGAAAGCAAATAAAAATATTGCCAAGATGTTCATACTGGGTAATCTCTAAATAAATGCATGTTAAAATCAAATTGTTCTAAGAAAGGAGATTCCATTTTACTCTCTTGAATGAAGTTAGGGGGTCTCACTTGCCTAGAATCACTGCTTTAATTCCAGGTCATCTTTGTCCCTAAAATCATCACTTATAAGTAATATGTTCAAAGCAGGTGCTGCTCTGGTCTGTAACATACACTGTACTACTCACTCAAGGCACAAAGCTGGAACTACTGCTGTACCATCCCAGAAAGATTCACATACAAGAGAAGATTAGATAACGTTTCCCTCTGATTGAAACAAAAACTTTGATCTCAGGAATTGTGTTCTCTGGTACTTTTTAGAATCCACAATCTTAAAGAAAGAAAAAAAAAAAAACAAGTTCCAATGAATTAATAATGGCTTGAGACTCAATGCGCTGCAGCAATTTTCACTGCAGTGGTTGTTTCTCTTATAGTCATACTTGATTAGTATTAGAAATTTGGAGGAATTGCAATATGCATGATTTTCAAAGCCCTTTACAGAATTTCATTTTTCTCACTCGGAGAGAGTCAATGAAAAGGTAATAAGGAAAGCTCTATGGGACGTTTTTATAAGAGTGTCAGAAGCCAGTAAGCTAACTACATGAAAGAACCCAGATTGTGCAGACAGCGTTTGGAGCAGAAACACTTCAGAGACTTTATCTAGTATTTTGACTTTTATATGTCCTTGGTGAAGAAAGTGTGCTAGCTACAAAACCAAATAAGGAGGAGAAAGGAGCAAATCGAATGCTTAAGAATAATTACAGTTTCAATTTTTGTATGAACTAAATGTGAAGTTTCAAAGATAAAGTGTAATAGAAATTGAGGGGGTTTGGTGTGTCTAAAATATTGGCAAGAAACAAACTTCTTATTTCCCTTGCTAGCTCATCCCAAATTTCTGCCATATGGAAGTTAGTCTGGGTAGCTTAATTGAATGCTATCAACTCCTCCACAAGTCCGTTTGCTTTTGTTTTGCACTCAGTAGAGATGAAAAATATCAGATCACAATCTCTACAAACTAAACCATCATAATTCAAGCTTGCATTCAGTGACTTATCTGACACTTCTTTAAATTTAAAACATCTCATTTATTTTAACCTCTTTTCAAGACAGTAATTATTCTTGTTCATTGTTCTAGGAAAAATATCAAAATATTATTATCACAACAATACAAGCAATCTTGAAATATTTCATTGCCATGAAAACCATAAATGAGGTGAAAAATCTAATAATGGAAAACAATAAACATTACTATTATTATTGTGAGTGTTCAATATCATGCTTCACATAAAACTTCATTTCAGTGTGATTGGCAGAGCAGGGTGATCACTTGGGCTGAGTCATATATTCCAAATAAAATAATAGTAAGAATCTGTCCATTGCACCTTTGTCATGTGGACAGTTAAACCACCGTGGTTTAACTGACCTATAGTCACGTAAGTACCTGCTACTGCTGTGGCCCCACGGTTGCGCCTTTCTTTCTCTTCATTCACCAAATCATTCTGACTACCAACCAGTACTTTTGAATCCAGGCCAGCTTGATTTGGGTGAGGTTTCTTGGTTATGTCTACGTGATGACGCTGAAATGACATGGGTCAGAGTGATTGATTTCACAAGTAAATTATCAGTCCAAAATAAATGCTTCGCAGAGATATGAAAGATTTATCACATGACAATTCATTTCTGTATGTCTGAAACAGAACATTTGACATGTCAAAGCAAGCTACAAATTATACGTTCATCAATATATTTTGGAAACTGAGGTGTACAATTTTTGAAGCAATCTAAGTAACTAGAATAAGAAGTCATTTTAGGCATAGAAAACCATCTTCAAAGACCATTTGTGTATATTACTTTCTTCTTGTGAAGCTTATAAAACATTTTTCATTTAGAACATTTTTACTTAGTTTTTATTCTTATAGTTAACTAATCCAGCACTTCATTATATATTACATAATTACATATTATATAATCAAAAGCAGATTTCATTTCTGTATCATCTGTACTCTCTATATAAAACAAATCATAACATCTACCATAAATTAAACCACATTTTTTATCAGCATTATGCAAATTTGACAAAGCTCCTTTAGTCAATTTCAGAGTAATAATTCATCATAACAATGAATTATTAAGGCACAGCATCAATGGTCCCTGTAACTCATCTCACATGTAAGAGATGTCACAGCATTTGACATTATACTGACACACTGTATGCTTCAAAAGAATCATCAGATGGGAACAAAAAGTGAAGACTTCAATTGGAGATTAAGCTTCCAGCACTTAATTAATTCATACCCAAGTCCAGACTAGAAGTTTGTCAGTTTGAATAAGATTACAGAATATGGCTGGGCGCGGTGGCTCACGCTTGTAATCCCAGCACTTTGGGAGGCCGAGGCAGGCGGATCACGAGGTCAGGAGATCGAGACCACGATGAAACCCCGTCTCTACTAAAAATACAAAAAAATTAGCCGGGCGTGGTGGTGGGAGCCTGTAGTCCCAGCTACTCGGAGAGGCTGAGGCAGGAGAATGGCGTGAACCCGGGAGGCGGAGCTTGCAGTGAGCCGAGATTGCGCTACTGCACTCCAGCCTGGGCGACAGAGCGAGACTCAGTCTCAAAAAAAAAAAAAAAAAAAAAGATTACAGAATATGTGAAGATTCTCAGGGTCAATATTAGCTAATCAATTATGGCCATTCGGACTAGCCACGTTGGCTCACTAAAGGATAGTATAATGGACAACTTTCCTGTAAAATTTCTCCTGTAGACCATATATTGCATGAAATTCATTAAAAGCTTGAATTTATAAAATCAACCACTTTTAAAGCTTGAGAAAGGCCAATAAGGAAATTAGGCTTTAGAATGATTAAAGAATTCACTTGAGTTAACAAAATGAACAGTGCTGAGCCTTATGATATGAAACCTGAACCTTGGACAGTGTTCTTCATGATTGATTTCTTAAGATTTTTAATGTGGTGGACTGGATGTACGGATAGCCCTCACTCTTCACCCCTCTCTGTATCCATGTCCTTTCTATAGAATTTTGCAGTGCCCTCCTACTCTGACTTTTGGCCTATCAGTGTAGCTTCTTCTGGCCCAATAAGATATTGACACAGAGGCTTGAAAGAGGCTTGCACAATTGTTTTTGCTCATTCCTTAACTTCCACTATGCCATGAGGCTATGCCTAGACTAGCTGGCCGCAGATTGAACATCAGATGGGCAGAGTTAGGTCACCCCAGTTGTCCAAGCTGAAGCAACCAACAGCCAGAGGAGCCCCAGACGTTTGGGTGAAACCAGTCTAGATCATCTGAGACCAGCTCAAGTCAGCTGAATTCCACAGCTTCATGAGCAAAATCAATGTGATTTTGGTTGTATGCCATTATGTTTTTCCGGTGGTTATGCAGCATTGTATGCTGACAGATAACTGGTACATTCAACCACCATCTATCTATAGTATCCCAGATAATGGATGTGGTGTGAGAATACAAATATAACATGACATTCTCTCAGACTCCAAATTATTCAGACACAATTTCTTACATTGTTTATGCAGATAATTAAAATAGAGTGTGGTAAGTCATTTGTAGATATTTCTCAAATTCGTTTTCTAATGGAAAAGGAAGGGATCTTAGCAATACTACAAAAGACAGCTCAAAAGATCAGTTTGGATGTTGGTATTAACTAGAACTAAACCACCCTGCTTGTTTATTTTTAGCTCCTCCACAGCCCACAAAAATATAAGCCCATCACTGTAATTTTTAAAATTTATTGTCAGGCCTCTATTATCATGTAGTTTTTGGAAAGAAGCAGATTTCAGCATCCAACTACTTTCCTGATTCTGAATTACATACCTTTGAAAAGTATATTATTATTTCAAGTTGTGACATGAGTATTAAATCATAGTTTCTCAGAACTGAGAAATGCAATAGATTAAAGAAGGAATAAGCTTCATGTTTGTTCATACCAAATTCAATTGAAAATATTAAAACATTGAGGGAAAGTCAAGAATTCATGCAAGTTATGTATATTCTAATATATTCCAGACTGAAAATAAAAGAAATGCTGAGTTTATTTACTCAGGAAAGGATTGTTGTGAAAGCCTGAGAGAGAAAATAGCCCCTTGATCAGAATAGGTTCTGTATTATAAAGGTCCTGTGCTTCCTGGTGCAAACCTCTGGCACATTGGACATTTTATAAACATACTAGTGTTTCAGTAACTAAGAGCCTCATTTTCCTGAAAACAGTTTCCACAGTGGAGTCTCTTCTTAAGCAAGCCCTGTCAGATTTTCCAACTTCTCTTTTACGTTACATATTATAGCTAGGCTGCGGTTCCCAGGTCCTAACATAAAGGGAGGTAGGTGTCTCTTAAGTTACTGACCCTGCCACACTCCCTATTCCTTGTTTACTTAGCCCCTCCTTCTAGTTCCCTGGGTCTGCACATTATACCCTGGCATCTCTTTTCTGCTACAATAAAATTCCTACAGTGTTTCATTCTTAATTGCCCAACTGCCCTCCACTAACCCTCAATTCTCTCTCTTCCCTCTCCCCTTTCCTACCTCTCAAATTCTTCCACTGTGCCTTGATGACTTTGCTTTATGGTTTGCAAACTTCACTACCTGTTCAACTTCTTTTCTGAATATTGTCTCTACCTTCTTACTCTGACTAAAATCTCATTCTTCTTTGAAGACACCTCCTCTTCTGTGAATGATACTGGCTGCTTATTCTTCCTCATCCCTGTTACCCTTAAGTGGACTATCCCCTTCCTTGAGTGTTGTCCGTTGCAACCTTACCTCCTTGCAAAACATGTCTGCTACTTTGATATTCCCATCGTCTAGCTATGTGCCATTTCCCTTCTTGTTGGTATCATCTATCTACTAATATCCATGCATTTTTCATAAAAAGGCTTTGACACCTGGACTGTTGTCTTTTCTAGCCTCAGCATCACCATGATCTTGGACAATATCCGTATCTACATAAACATTCTATCCTATTCATCCCTGGATCTCCTTACTACAAATGAACTTCTCATTTTTTCTACCTCATGCTTTCAGTCCCAAGATCACATCTGAAGTCTATCATAAGCTGAAATGTTTCCACCTCTAATATTAAGTATGTTCCTCTTTCACTTCATCTCCTATCCTCAAGTTTATTCTCTCCACTCCAGCCAAATCTCCAAGACTGCTTTTTCCAGTTTCTGCCAAGGCTATTTGTGGACCTCACTGGGATCTGAGATCCACTGATCCCTCTACTTTCTCTATATCCATCACCCCCTTGCTCTTTTTCCTTTCTTCTCTATCCAGCATCCATTTCTGCTCAGAAACTTCAATCTGGCCAATAACCTGCCAGACTTCAACCTGTTTTACCTCTCAGCAGCATCTGACATATCTGGTCACCTCCTTCTTTTGGCTTCTGATGTTCCTCCTTCCACTCTGAGTGCTTATTCTTAATCTGCTTTGCTGGAGTATCCTTCTTTACCCAAACATTGAGTGTCAAGAGGTCTCAAGTTTCTGTTATTCTCCCAGTTTTCTTTTTCCATTCCTAGATAATTTCAGCAATCATGTGGCTTGATCTACCACCTGTATGTTTATGACTCCAGCGGGGAGGTAGAGATTTATGAAATGAGATGAGGTGTAGAGAGGCAGGAGCTTGCATGCCTTAGTAAGCACTCTGGACTCTAATTCTAATGTCCTTTCAGATCCACAATCTCATCACTCTTCCTTCCTATCTGAAGGCTTGTCTATTCTGTTTGCCTAGGACATTCTTAGTAAAATTTCTGCCTTAATATTATGAAGTCTTGGGTTCCTGCAAGTGTCACTCACTATATAAACCTTAGCCAGTGCCCTATTTTCTAGTCTTTGTGCATCTTGTACTTCTACTGT
Organism: Symphalangus syndactylus; assembly: GCF_028878055.3. Lineage (NCBI taxonomy): Eukaryota > Metazoa > Chordata > Mammalia > Primates > Hylobatidae > Symphalangus > Symphalangus syndactylus. The sequence goes on from NC_072424.2 coordinate 105,472,242, forward strand.
AATGCAATCTTTATAATTACAATCAAATAATAGCTGTTTTCATGTTTAATGTCTATCTCCCTGGCTAAAATAAAACTCCCTGAAAGTAAAAACTATGCATGCCCTGTTCACTGTCTTGAGCTCTTATCTCAGAGTTTTAAATATAGTAGGCATTAAATAACTACATATTAAATAAATAGGAAAATTCATGAATAAAACATGGCTTAATTTTTATGACTTTTTCTTTAGCCAGTTATCAATGTCCACTGTATAGTCACACTCACATGCATAAGCAAGTTTGTGTGTATCATCACTCCTAACAGTACTGCTTATCATTATATAGGTAGATAAAATGCAATTAAATTTTATCTTGTTTTATCCATAAAAAATATGTAATTCAAATCCTGTGCTTTTAAATAAACTCATTACTGAAATCATGCAGAACTGTATTCATACAGTATCCCATATAGCTCTGAATCAAATTACATCAGTCAACTGTCTATGGAAGTTATAAATCTGAGAATTCTTATGTTAGAGAAAGTGAGAATTGAGAACGAAGTTTCTAAACACAGTGGCCCCTATTACCCTAGGCATGAGAATGTGGCCTGACAACAGCTGGAGAAATAAAATCCTCTGTCAGGTCCTGCTTCTGTGATGTCATGTCTTCAACCTGAAGGTTGGGTCCAGAGGAAAATGGGAACATTAAAATGTTTGCAAAGAATGGAGAGGAACATAGATAAATTTGAACTGCCATGCATCAGGCCTCTGTGACCACGCTGTAGTTGTACTTTAAAAATAAGATTCTGTTTATTCTATGTAATTTTCATTTAACTTGTTATTAGAAATGAATCATTACAATCCTGTCTGCTAATTTGAAATGACTATTAAATTATTTTTATGTTATTCTTGGCTTCTATTTTGCATGTTGTTTTTAATGTTCCTGCTAAAGGTAATGATGCAATTATAATGTACTGAATATTTGTCTCACAAACAAAGGAGCAAATAAATATTACCAAAAATCTAACCAAGATGTTCACAAAAAAAAATTGGAAAGAGCTCTTCATATCTATCTTTCATCTCATACCTAAGGCCAAGCTGTTGAGTAAAATCATACTTTTTCAATTTATTGAGATTCCTAGTTCATGATTGTATTTATTTATGCCCCTTCTCCCCAAGGGCAAATGGGTTTGTTTTTCCTTAGAGAGCTACAAAGGACCTCTCTTAGCCAGGGACTAAACATCACTCATATTTAAAGCAACATGAAGTATCCTAGATAATGTACTTTACTTTTTATTTTGTAAAAAAATCAATCCTCTCCTGACTAAAAAAAGCAACCTCCCTCTCTGCTTATATAAACACTGCTACTTTCCACTGCCTATACTTTTTCACTTCAGAAAGTACACTTAAGTGAAGAAATTTCAAGTGATATTTGAGAAGAAATCTCTCATTAACTAACTTTTTTCCAGAGAATTAAATTCTACTTAAAATAAGAACAATGACAATAATTCAGAGACTATACATAAATAAAAGAGAATAAAAATCAAATCACATCAAATACAGGCTTGCTGGGGATATGCAAACTATCATTCTAGAAAAGCATTCTGTATGTAATCTGTCTCCTACTGCTTGTGTGTGTGTCTGTGAGTGTGTTCTCTTCTGTTTGTTATATAGTTGAATCACCATAAATAATTTAGAAGATGATCAAGTGTTTTTTATAAAAACTAATTAATTCATCATTGTGCGTTATAAAGGTCCATAATATAATAGAGGCAAATATTTTTTTAAAAAGCAAGAATATAAACTGTGAAAAATAATCTAAAACTGATCATCCATAGAGACAGTCATCTCTTTTGGGCAATATTCTGAGGTTTCCTACAATGATCCATACATACTCAAACTGCCCTTTCTGCACAGAATGTCTTCTTTATACCAATTCAAAAAGATGCTTCTGAGCTTGTTCAGCCCTATCCCAAAGACATGCTATCTTTTGACACTTTCCTGTCCCTTGCAGCCTTATGTTGTTTACAGAGGGTTTGCTCAAGTCTGTGTTTGGCAGGCCTTGGTTCATCAGCTCATCAGAAGCTCACTTCCCCTTTCCTGCTCCTCCTGGACCTTTAGGCTGTGACCTTCCCAGGTGAGAGTCCTTGCTGGCATCACTTACCCTCCTTGGCTAGTGCTCCTCCTCCCTGGACCATTCACACTCTCTTATTCAAATGTGACCTTGCTGGCTTGGTCTGGGCTGGCAGTTGATCAGGAACTTCACCAGCAGTCACAGGTGTTTGCGTGTGGCTTAACACTAAGACATTCTTGGGCCCAATAGTGGTTAACAAGAGGGACAGAATCTTTCTTCTGTGCTTATTCCGAGTACCTCCAGAAAGTCAGACATTTAAAATAGTTGGTGTCTACCTTGAACTTTTCTTGGGTCGGAGGACAGACAGTAGGCCTACGGAAAAGAAAGATGCCTGAATCTATTTCCCTAGTTGCTCTAATAAGAGAAGACAGCACCCCATCTCAATCCTACAAAGACCTCTTCTTCCTGGACTGGCTGGGACCAGACCCAAAAAAACCACCCTTGCTCTAACTGATTAGAAATCGTCTCACATATAATATATCAAAGATCTTACTGTGTCCTGTGGGAAAGAAATTCTTCATTACTATTAAGATTATTTTATACTTCACTTTCAAGTTATGTTTCAAGAATATATCAAGCATTAAAGAAAGAGATTAACAGTACTCATATTTGAGATATTGATTTCACTTGCATCTTCCTCTATTTTCCCTGATGAAAACTGGGATCTAGGTAATTTGATATCTAGAAGTCCCACCATCTTGATTTATGTTGATTTAATCACTCTCTTGGAAAAAATCAAATCCTAGTTCATGGATGCGGGAAGAACCCAATATAATCACACACTTTGATTGAAATGAGTTGAAGAATTTTCATCTACAATACTTAGGTGGAGAACCTCTTCACATACTTCCATCAAGCTCAAATCAATGTGCTTCTTGCTACTCTAATGTTCTGTGAATTTAGCCAAAGATGAAATGAAGATTTGAAGCAATGCTTAGCCAACACTTCTGACTTTAAAATGAGAACTGAATAGACAGCTAATCTGTACAATTACTATTCTTAAGGAGATAAACAAAAATTCCTTCTACCCTCAAAGATGTTAGCCTTGTCACTCCAGATATTGGACAATCATGCATGCAAAATAATTTGCGATTTTAGAGACGCTATGGCAAGTGCCTCCTCTTCAAAATGCCGAAGTTGGCTTACTCAAAATGCTGATGTAATGCACACTGGAGTAGCTCTTTGTGTAGAGATAAATCTTCTTCCTTATTTTGTCTTCCTGAAAATTTGGAAGTAATTAATTTGCATGATTATTGTCATAACTTTCATAGCTCCTATTTTAATGGGAAATCATAACTCTTAGAGTCTGTAAGTGTAATCTGTGGCCAAAGGGCAGGAAAATTAATCTTATTTTAAATTATGAAAACAGAAATTACAGTGGAATCAACTATGTGACACATTTTTTGTTAGATGAGCTTTTGGTGAAATTAGTTTTGAATTAGTGGACATATGAATAGCATTTGAACAGTGTCCAGCAGGGCGACAGTTGCTGCAGATGACAGATGGGAACTGTGGTGTACTTTATAATAGGTCTGTCTGTATCTAGGAAAATTATTTTCAATTCATTTCTTAAAAATTACCTTTGAAATCATCTTAGCCTTCTGGGTATTAAAATACAGGCTTTCACATGAGTCTTTAAAGGGTATTATGTCCTGGCAATCTGATTTAAAACATTGCTGTATTATTATTTGAGCTAGAAATGATTTTGATGAGTATGACTCATCTCACTATTTCTTCAAGCCTTCAAATTACTGTATATAAATTATCAAATGGCATTCTTGCTACCAAAGTGTTGCTAAAATATAAAATGCGTGCTGTGTTGTGAATAGGTGCTCCACATAGGATGTGGTCCTTGGAGCCTGCTTTCTATCTCCTCAGCTCAACTTAAGCCTGGCAACATTTCTTTGAAACCCCTTCCCATAAAGGCTGCTCTTCTGACCTCCTCCAATTCACAAGCCCTATTTCTGATCCCCCTTTTAAGGCATTGTCTGGCACCACCAACCAACACCTTTTCGAAATTTCTATAGACCCAGGCATGGCCCTTCATCTTCAGGATCCTTCTCCATTTTGCTCAGAATGGCCTCTAGCTCATGTTCTCTGGTTTGCTTTCCCTCTCCAAACATGACATCAACAGACCTTAATGTTCACACCACTGTTGAACTTCTTTTTAGTCTTTTTTAACCTCTTGAAAGTACAATCAGAACATGGACCTCATTGTTCGTCAGAATTTCTCCATCCTCACGATCTTGGATTCTAACACTCTCCTCTATGCTCTCACTTGCTGCTACTAACACTGCTCTTCCCTTTAGGTCTTATTTTTTGGGGGCATTGTTTTGGTTTTATTTTTCATCAAAGCAATACATTCACGTTGTAATAAATCAAACAGTGCAGAAGACTTAGAAGGGAAAGCAAAAGCCTCTTCTCCCAATATTTCCAGTCCCCCAAAGCAACTTCTTTCTTACTATTTCTGCTTTTTAGTTTTGCTGGAGGACTACATCTGTAACACTTACTTTGCACATCATGACTTATCTGCTTAAATTACTAGCTTTCAAATATTAACATAAAAGATAAAGATTTAGTTAATTTATACCAACTCATTCCCTTTCCATTGTTGTATGATAATTCATTCATTCAGCAAGTATACAATGACCAACAACTATGCAAAGGTAAAGGTATTGGGGATATGGTACTAAGAAAGAAGAGGCAAAGAATTCCCTGCCTTCCTTGCATTTACATCCTGTATGAGTGAGTTGGGATTGGGGGTGAGGTGGCAGGGAGGAAGAACCAATAACAAATACATCAGGAAAATACACAGAATGAGTTCAATGGGAAAAAATGAAACAGAGAAGTGGATAGACAAGGTAGAGTAGGGCAAGAGGGTTGCAATTTTAGATAGTTAGACATTTGAGCAAAGATTTGAATGAGAAGATTTTTCATTATATTTGAGCAAAGATCTGAATTAAAAACATCTTTTTATTTGATTATATTTGTATCTTCAAATACACTTGAAGCCCCTCTCACTTTTTCATTTATTTTTACCTATTGGCTTCTTCCTTGCCTCACTTGTTTCCCTACCCAAGAGGCTTTAAAACCTGCATATTATCAACTTTCTTACTGTGGCTATCAGAAAGCAGATCCTCAATTTCCATTCTACTCCCTTTGCCAATTTCTTCTCTCTCTCTCGATCTCTCTCACTCTCTCTCTCTTCACTCATCTCCAGAGGTAGCAAGCTCATTGCTGGTTTAAAAGAAAAAAAACCTTGAAATTTTCTATTTGTTTCTGACATACATTCATGTTACCTGGTGACATGTGGTTCCTCAGTGTTGCTCAGTTTTTCCAAGGATCTCTGCTTCTCTTCATTTCGAGGGGTCTATGGAAGATATTTCAAGCCTTTTTCTCTTTTATCAAAGCTCACAATGGAAATCCGGCATTCCTCATTTTAGAATGTTACTCAATCACTTAATTCATTGAGATGGTGGCCATCTGAAATCAATTCCCATAGCTCTCCTTCTCTTTCCTTAGAAACAACACTTGATTTGTTCTGTTTCTTACTGACTCACAAAATGTCCAGTCCTTTTTCCAATGTGAGTGCCTCCCCCTTGGAATATGACCCTTTCTTCTCCACTCTTCCCATGACATACTTAATCAATCATTCTTCCAACCTCTCATGTATTCTCTGACTCTCCTCCTCCATTGCCTCATTCATTTTTCTGCCAAACTTTAAAAAGAGCAATCTGCTTACTGTTCCTTTTGTTCCCTCTCACTCACTTATCTGGGTATTTACAGAGTAGAATCTGGTTTCTGTTCCCACAACTTGACCAACAATACTTTCACCAACAACTTTCTAGTCATCAGTCATAAATCCCAAAGTGCCTTTTCAGACCTGGTGGTTCGTAAGTTTTCTACTGCATATAACTCTGTTAACCACCTCATCATTTTTAAAAGACATTTTCCCCTCAGTCTCCAGTATTCTGTCTCTGGGATCCTTATGCATTCATCTCTCTTACTATCTTTTCTCTTTCTTCCCTAACAGCTTCTAAATTAGTGATCTCTAAACCGTTCCGATTGCATGTTATTAATAAAAATTTTAAGTGTAAAACATAAATATGATACATGTATATAAACATAAAGTTATACACATGTATTTATCTAACATATATGTAGTTGTATACATTTGCTTTACTAATATAGCATATGTATTATAAAACAAACTCAGAGTAGAAATTTCTGAGAGGTAAAGTTGAAACAAAATATTTTTTTTAATGCGAATATTTATTTTAAAATATTTAAGGCAAAAATTCATTTCATTTATTAATAATATATTGAGAAAATGATGGAATGGTTTTAATACTTTTTTAAGTTTTGATTTAACACTTTATGATACAGCAATTCAATTGTTTGCTTTATAATTAAGTTCACTTGTGTACTGAGTTTTCATGGCTGTCACCACTGAAAAGAAATGCCACAGAGATATGTGGATCCAAACAGGAAACGTATATTGTTAATCACTCTAAGTCATGATGCATATGTTTCAAAAATATCTACCAATTTTGCACAGATTTGTTAAAAATGGGTGGTACATTTTTATCTACCTTGATGTCAAATTATTTTTAAAAGATAAACTGGCTGAGCATGGTGGCTCATGTCTGTAATCCCTGCGCTTTGGTAAGTTGAGGCAGGAGAATCACTTCAGGCCAGGAGTTTGAGACAAGCCTGAGCGATATAGTGAGCCCCTGTTTCTAATAAATAAATAAAAAGCCAGGAGTGGTGGTGGGTGCCTGTAGTCCCAGCTACTCAGGAAGCTGAGGCCGGAGGATCGCTTTAGTCTAGGAGTTCAAGGCTGTAGTGAGCTATGATTGTGCCACTGCACTCCAGGCCTGGGCAACAGAGAGAGACGCTGTCTCTATAGGAAAGACAGAAAAGAAAAGAAAAGAAAAGAAAAGAAAAGAAAAGAAAAGAAAAGAAAAGAAAGAGAAGAGAAGAGAAGAGAAGAGAAAGAGAAAGAAAGAAAAGGAAGGAAGGAAGGAAAGAAGGGAAGGATGGAGGGAGGGCGGGAGGGAGGAAGAGAACGAAAGAAAGAGAGAGAGAGAAAGAAGAAAGAAAAGAAAGAAAGAGAGAAAGAAAGAAAGAAAAAGATATGAAGAAAAAGGAAGGAGGGAGGGTGGAAGGGAGGAAGGAAGGAAGGAACGAAGGAAGGCAGGCAGGAAGGAAGATTTGAGATAATATATTTAATCATTTAATATTTTTATTATTGAGTTTAAAATTCACTGCAATTCTTTGGAAGATTTTATCAAAATTTAGAAATTTTGCTTCCATGTTTTTAAGGTTTACAACATGAGAAGCTTCATAGGTTGCACACTGTTTTCAGCAATGAAAGCATATAACATCAAAAATATTCCAAAACAATCCATTTTCAAAATATTCTCCATAGAATGATTCTTTTATTAAAGTTATGTTTTTATCTTTTAACTAAAGGGCCAGCTCAAGTGTGTATGTGTGTGTTCCTGGCTACTAACAGGCACTTATCCTGGATGAGGTAGGCAAATTTGAATGCTCACCATTTTGTAAAATAAAACTTAATACTAGTACATCCCTAATTTTATAAAAAGTGTTCTTTCATGAGATTATTAGCAAATTTTTAGATGATGCAAAACAATGCCATAGTCATTCCCCTTCTCACAGAGTATCATGAGGGTGCCACCGTATTTTTAAAACATTACTTCTATAAATTAAGCATATTTAGTACATCCTGCAGAATTTGGTAAACCTCTGGTTATAATTTCTTTGCTGCAATAACACGTCTATAATGACACTGGGGATTTCATATGTGAATTTATTTCTCCAGGCTTTTTCAAGAAACACTTTAAAAATTCTGGACAATGCAGCTACTGTATCAGTGGTTGTACTTACTTAACTTATCCATAAAGAAATGCTTTCACTAAAGAAGTCATTAAGGGATAGAATAATGGCTTCTCCAATGCATAAAAAATGCTTCTTTGTGTATTTCATTATTGAAACACAGTCACATAAATATAATAAACAGATATGTCAGGGAAAAAAAAAACAGAACTCTCATGCAACTTATAGAAAAATCTCCCTCAACTGAGTCATTTGTTCATGCAAACTATAATAACAGCTAACATTTATTTTGTGCTTACTAAGTGTCAGGCATTATTCTAAGCTGTTACATGTATTAGCATATTGAAATCTTCGGCATTTTTTTTTTCTAAGCATTTGTCAAGGGCGTTTTCAGAAAAAAAAAGTTCTAATTTGTCACCATATTGTTATGTGATTTTCACCATATTTTGGAACAACCAGTGTACTTCCATAATATGTAGCTTTTTCTTTATTGCTACTTTTTTTTTTTTTTTTTTGAGATGGAGTCTCGCTCCGTTGCCCAGGCTAGAGTGCAGCGGCGCTATCTTGGCTCACTGCAACCTCTGCTAGCCAGGTTCAAGCAATTCTCCTGCCTCAGGTTCCCGAGTAGCTGGGATTACAGGTGCATGCCACCATGCTCGGCTAATTTTTTTTTTTTTTTTTTTAGTAGAGATGGGGTTTCACCTGTTAGCCAGGATGGTCTCGATCTCCCGACCTCATGATCTGACCGCCTCGGCCTCCCAAAGTGCTGGGATTACAACCGTGAGCCACCTCGCCCGGCCATTTTTTTTTTAAACTCGTAAGAGTTAACATTAATTTTGGTGAATCTTAAATGTTACTCAGTATTGGGTTGAGTATACCATAATTTTATACAGTGCTGAAAAACTATAGACAAGTATCTTCATATTCTCATTGCTTAGTTTTAAAATATATTGTTAATCATTATGGTTTCATTTCCCCAGTGGCTAATATCACATAACATGGCGAAGTTTTTTGTCACTATGAGTGTTTGTAAATTTTCATTTCAATCATTTTTATGATTTCAAATTTTTGCCTTACATTTTGATGGGTATGGTTCGTTCATCTGTTTTTTTTTTCCTCCGAATACCAGAAGTGTGAAAACTGTCAGGTTTTTTAAACGGTTCTCTTTTACTTATAAGTACAATATTTTATTTACAATAGTATATAATACTTTCATGAAATGCACAAATAATAAGGACACAGCTCAATGACTTGATATAAATCGAATGTACCATGCAACCATTACCCAGATCTGGAAATAGAATATTAGTAACCCCAGCAGCTCCTTCATGCCTCAACCTAGCCACATTTCCAGTGCCTTTCCCGCAAAGCTAATCCTCGTCCTGACACCTAGTATCGTAGTTTAATTTTCTCCCCTGTTTGGGAACTTTATATGCTTTGAATCATATAATATATTATTCTGTGTCTGGCTTCCTTCTTTATTTCCATAGCATCATTCCAGCATATGGAAAAACCAAAATGCATTTACTTACTCTACTACTGAAGAATATTTGAGTAATTTCCAAGTATTAGCTGTTACAAATAATGCTGTTGTGAATATTCCTGTTCATGTCTTTTTGTGCACATGTCACACATTTCTATTCGGTGCACATATGAATACGTTGCTGTAGACATGTCAGTGCTGGGTCACATGACAGCTTTAATAGAGCCTGCAAACAGTTTCCCAGAGTAATACACTCTCTACACGGGTACGTGAAGTAGCAGTTTCTCCATATTCTTGCTAAGACTTGGTACTTTCAGCCTATTTAACCATTCTAGTGGATTTGGTGGTGTTCGTGTTATCTCCTCATTGGTTTAATTTGCATTTCCCAGATGACTGATGAGATTAAATAACTTTTCAATGTTATATTGCTCATTGGAAGCACTTATTGTGAAATACCTAATTTGTGAAGTAACTATTTGAGTTTTTGCCCACTTTATTTATTGTGCTATTTGTATTTTTGTATTGACTGATAACATTTCTTTATATATTCTGAATAAAAATTTTTTTTGGTATCCCTTATCTATTTTGCAAATAGCTTCCTCTGCTTTGTAGCTTGCATTTTCACTTCCTTAATGTTGTCTCTAGTAATCTTTAATCCGCAGGTTTTCAGTAATTCTAAAAATTGCTTGTCCATCTTGTGAGATTTGGTTTTGTTTAAGCTAGTTAATACAATGTTCAAAGAACTTAACCATGTTCATTGAATCTGCAGCCTAACAATTCCCTGACATCAAGGGTGCCACTGTGTACTCCTAGGTGGGGGTTCCAGCCTCAGAGACACTCAGTCTCTGGAAACTAAAAACAAGATCCAGTAGCCACAACTGCCCATTAACTTTGAGTCAACAATGATTATAAACAGCTACCAGCTTTACGAGAAAGAAAGAAACAACCAGACTTTATGTAACTCCTGATGAAAATACATCACACTCTCTATGGAGTAATCTTCCTAAAATATCAAATCTGAACCTATCAAGCCTCAAGATTTAACTGTCAATTCTCAGGAAAATAAGACAGAAGAACATTTTGGGAGGAAGACCGCTCACAGACAAAACAATCCTAGAACACATGATGTCTAGAAAAGACTATATCTAGTATATATGACATGTAGTAAACAGAAAATAGACGGATAAATAAGAAAATCCTGTAAAGTGTAAGGAATCTAGTAATAGGAGATATTTGGAAAACAACAAAAGGCATTAAAATATCACCAGTTAATTCTAGTTTCTGCACGAGTGGCTGTATGTAACTGGCAAAAGGAAAATCATTTCTACTCCTGTTCACCTGTGTCCATAGGAATACAATCTGCAACATTCATGCTGTGGTAAACTCTATAAAACAAATACAGTTTCTCCAACAAATTGAGAAAAAAAAATAGGAGGAAACCTATAGATTAAAGAAGATTTTAAAAGATCAACAATTGCAACATATGCACCTTATGTAGATCCTGATTGAGACTGTAAGAAAACATTTATGAGACAACCATTCAAATTTGAATCTTTACTTGATAAGTTTTCAGGTGTGACACTATATTGTTTTAAATAATCCCTACATTTTAGAGTAGGGATTTGCTGAAGAATTTGCTGATTAAATTATGTGAAATGGTATTTGTTTTGTTTTGTTTTCCAAAAAATCCAGTGGGGGCAAAGAATGAGGAACATGCATGAAGCAAAATTGGTCCTGAGTTAACGGTTGATGAAGTCAGGTAATGAGTACCTGGAGGTTCATTATGCTATTCTCTTGCTTTTTGTGTATTCTTGAAATTTTTTGTAAGAAAACTTTTGGTCTAAGGCTTGAAATCAAGACAGTAATTTGCTTGTGTAAGACGTGAGGGTGCATAAAAAATGGAGGCTGAGCACCGTAGCTCACGCCTGTAATCCTAGCACTTTTGGAGGCCTAGGCAGGCCGATCACGAAGCCCGGAGATCAAGACCATCCTGGCTAACACGGTGAAACCCGCTCTCTACTAAAAATACAAAAAATTAGCCGGGTGTGGTGGCACACACCTGTAGTCCCAGCTACTCAGGAGACTGAGGCAGGAGAATCACTTGAACCTGAGAGGCTGAGGTTGCAATGAGCCGAGATTGCACCATTGCATTCCAGCCTGGGTGACAGAGCAAGACTCTGTCTCAAAATATATATATATGTGTGTGTGTGTGTGTGTGTGTGTGTGTGTGTATACTGGAGTTCAGGAATTAAGATATTGTTTCTTAAATAATCTCTCCCTTCTAAAGTCAAAATTGAAGATCATTACTAGATTAGGATGATATTGTTAGATCTATAGTCTCAGCAGACGAAAATTTTAGAGACTTGATTCTGTACTACTTTGGAAGCTAAAACAGAAGCTAGAGTTTAGACATTATTGCAAGGAACAGACAGGGACTAAGGTGGCAATCTAACAATGAGACTGAGCCAATGAATGCCGGGCGTTTAACCTTTGTAACTTGCTCTCAGAAACATCTGGATCGTTAAAGACTAAATCTGTTACAAATAGGGGCATGTGTGCATGTGTGTGTGTGTGTGTGTGTGTGTGTGTGTGTGTGTGTTGAGAGAAACCATTAGTCTGTATCTTTTGTAGCAACTTCAGCTTTCCTGAACTTCATACTATATCTGAAGGGAGCAATGGCTTTCAGTGAAAAGATAATCCATAGTTAGCACATGATTTGGATGCACGTGATTTTTATTTAATATTGATTGCATATTGGGGTTATATGTTTGGGATTCTTAGCCTTTAAATAGAGGATACATGGTGTTTTCAAAGTCAACATTGTGGATCATGAGAGGAACCTGGAAGAACAACTTCTGAAGCAGCTGACACTGCGATCAAGAAGCCCAGGTACTACAGACCAGGAACAATCTGCCATGTATGTTTACAACTTCAGAAAGCCCTGGAATGACAGTTGCCAGGGCAGTTCTTCTGAATTTGCAGGTCAGCATTAGTGGATGATGAATTTTTTTCACACATGGTCAACTCTGTGCCACCTGCTACAAGATGTTGGAACAGGTATATTTATTTAATAATGATCAATGATTCTTCCAAGGAACATCAGGGAAATCAGCTAGCATATGCTCTTTTTGAGGATTTTCAACTCCAAATCCTGAAAGCATTCATGAAACTACATAAATTATTTTTGTTAAGCAAATAATCATAAGTACATCCGGTCATATGAATCTGGAAGGATTTGCTGGTGGGCACTAACACTGACCACATGTTTCCGTGTGGCCAAGTTTACCATCCATCATGGATTTTGTGCTTGGTGAATTATAGGGAGTGAAAGAGAGAAGGATGTTTGGCCCAGTTGTCTTTTTTACCTATATCTGAAATTCTCACTTAGTCAAGAACAAAACATTAAGACATTTCATTTCTCTTTTGGGGTTTCTTTGATACGTGTTTAAAATTGTATCAATGAAAATTGAGAGAAAATTGTTTTTATTATATATAATTTATAAATTCAGTGGAGAGACAAATTTATACTGAGAAAATATTTAGTATGAAGTATAGTTGTCTCTCTCTCACACACAGACAAAACACAAACACATATACAGCATCTGAAACTCTGCAGAAAATATTTCAACCCACTCCCACATTCACTTTGAAGGGAGTGAAATTTAGTAAAGTAGGGAATAAAATTGATAATAGGGGATATTTAAGAGCTGAGTATTTATTGATATGGTTTTCTAACACCCAGATCTAGCCCCCGGATCACATAAGCACTTTAAGTACATTAAAATCTCTATTCAAGTATGTGATCTAGCATTATCATTTGCCAAGGTGACACCCAGCTCACAGAGGAACCATAAATCTATCAAGTACAAAAGGATTAAACAATATCCTCAAATGCAAATCAAACTGGAGTCCAGGCTAAAGACTCATCATTTTCAGATCTATGTTTGGATTCCTTTCATTATTTGCCGTTTAATTAATTTCTCTATATTCTTCTATCTCCTAATGTAGTCTGAGTTGTGCACCATATTGCCCTTTTTGTAACAAGAGGGATTATCCCAGTTTTGAAAACTATGACGTAAGTAAAGGAAAACCAAATGATCAAAAAAAAAGAAAGAAAAATATTTGTCAGCTTCTCCTTGACATGTCATAGAAAAGGTAAAATAACAAAATAATAGGATAAAACTTCTAAAACAATAATAACTATTAGTTATGAGTTAAAATGTTGTTCATTTGATGCCTGTAGTGTTTGGTTTAAATTTTCATTTCACTCTTGCCTTTAAAGTTAGACTGTAAACAAATACCTTAATAAAGCAACCAGGAGATTGTGACTTGTGTTTTGGTAGTAATTATATATTCCCACCAGATGGCAGTCTTCCCTGGCTCTTGGCAACTACCTTTCAGAGTGTAGCTGTTCCTCGCTGAGGAAGCAGTGTCATTGTATATATGCACTTAGTTTGAATATGGGAAATCTGCCAGGAATTCATGGCTTTAGGATTAAATGTCTGTCATTTGAAAAGAGACTTCCATGGGCAAAGGTTTTTATTTTTTCAAGTCATACATATATCTTCAGGACAAAGGCTATTCACATAAACTCCAGGCTTAAGTTGAGCCTCTCAAGATCACAGTTGGCACCTTTTCTTGATATTCAGGACTCCAAGAGGCTGGTAAATGCGCTAGTGAATGTTTCAGAGTATTGTGTTTCTTAAAGCAGAGCCAAGTAAGTATTCAAATGCCACCCATATCTCAAGTATTCTCATCTAATCTTAGCTCCTGGAATATTTACTTAAAACATTTTCATTTTCTTGGCAAAGAGCTATGTAAATACATTTAATTTTACCTTTTTTAATACATATTTCTCTGAGATCTTGCCTAATGTGTTAGATTTGAGGATTTTACTCACTAACTACATGGGCACAAATATATCATAAACTAATTCAAGAATAAAAGTTTTATCACAATGATGAGTGATATTTGCATTCAGGAGTCATAAACAACTGAGAATTAATCAACTCCCTCTTTACTACTAGAGAGAACCTTAATGTGTTTTTTAACTTACTTATTTTTAATTTTTACCTCTAACAAATTCATACCCCTGACATGGATCAGTATTAGTGGATGGCTTTTTCAAGACAGGAATTCACACAATCTTAGATACTGTTTATACTTTATACAAGGTGCTTGTGCAGGGAAAACGGTGGGGCTTTAGGGAAAGAGACTTCAAGGAAGGGCATGATGGTGACTCAGACAGATACATCTGAAGTGGGCCTCTATCCTTCTCACCTTGGTTTTGTTCTACTTACAACTAATAGAAGCATAAGCTATTGAACAAAGCTATGGGTAAATCCTACCCTGGCCTAAGGTCTCATTCTCTCCCCCTCACTCCCACTCAATAATATAGTATGCTGTAATTCTAGAGGATATAAGCCATTTTAATATGCATAATATAAAGCAAGAATTCAGTATAAATTTAAGTAAGAAATACTCTTTACCCAGAGCAAAATTCACTGTGATCCACAGAGAATCAGACTGTAATCCAATCGCCAAATAATGTAGCATATATGGATACAACCATGCAATAGAAAAGGAAAATTTTCTATGGCTGGAGAATTTGAGGCCAAATTATTTAGGCAAACAAAGCAACATGGAAAGGCCTTAGTGTGGTTTAGGGAAGTTGAAACTGAGGAAGTTCTATCTTATTTCAACAGCAAAGAGTTACAGGGTTTTTCATATACAATTAGAGTTGTCAATTTAACTTCTCTAACTCCTCTATAACTCCAGTTCTATTGCCTACACTGTAAATTCCAGACTACTACCTATGACCTTGACGATTATTCTGCAACCCTATTTCACCCCTCTCCTTCTATGCTTTGCTTTGTAATTGCCTAAGTAAGCCCTGACTTTGCTTATTTTCAAGTCTGTCCTGCTAGATGGTGTGCTCTTGGAAGTCTTTGTACTTGTTCACCTTGGAAATTTCCGTTGAGCCCTTGATACATATGTGGTGAATTAATCAGTTAAGTAACTCATGAGAGGTTTTCTGTCTAGGACATTTCTGTACAATTTCAAAATGCCTGGAATATATATAAATATTCATATTGATATGAACTGCTATGTTCATAGCTGATAATTCCAAGCTAATTCCTTGGTAAGTCCTGTGTATTATATTAGTTTCCTAGGGTTGTTATAGCCAATTACCACAAACAAGGTGGCCTGATTAAAAATATATATATTCTCTAAAAGTTCTAGAGGTCGGAAGTTTGATATTCCTTTGCTCATGGCTGCACCATTGCAAGCCCTGTCTTCATCTTCACATCGACTTTTCTGTGCTTGTGTGTGTCTAAACTCCCTCAGCCTCTCTCTTCTAAGAACACTGTGATGGCATTCACAGTCCACCCACCACTCCATGACAAACACCCCTTCTCAAGATCCTTAATCACATGTTTTGCCATATAAAAGAATATTCAAGAAGAGTTAAAAGAGAAGCATTTGGGAACTAGGTCAGAAAGTGAATAAGAAGCTCAAGATAAAAAATGAATTTCAATTCCACGGAACAAAAGAGTTGAGAGAGAGAGACAGAGAGTAAGAGTGAACAAATTATGGGAAAAAAATAAGAAATTATTTCCAGGCCGGGCGCAGTGGCTCACGCCTGTAATCCTAGCACTTTGGGAGGCCAAGGCAGGCGGATAACGAGGTCAGGAGATTGAGACCATCCTGGGTAAAGTAGACCATCCCTACTAAAAATACAAAAATTAGCCGGGCGTGGTAGTGGGCGCCTGTAGTCACAGCTGCTCGGGAGGCTGAGGCAGGAGAATGGCGTGAACCTGGGAGGCGGAGCTTGCAGTGAGCCGAGATAGCACCACTGCACTCTAGCCTGGGCGACAGAGCGAGACTCTGTCTCATAAAAAAAAAAAAAAAGAAAAAAGAAAGAAATTATTTCCAGCTGCCTTTGAGAGCTCAGAATAAATGAAGAACCAGCCAGCTGGGAGAAGGAGGTGATCATGTGAAAACAGAGGTGGCCTAGGTGGCCTATTTAATGCTGTACCATAAATCGTGGCAAGCATGTCACTTAAATTAGATTTGGTATGAATCAGCAATTTGCTACTTTTCTGATATTCCTGTCTAAGGTTCCACTATATGAACAGTCAAAAACACAGGGTGGTTCTTAATACCATTAACTGCGGGGCTGACATTCGCTGGTGTGCACTGTTGCAGAGCAGACATGCATCCATTCTCAATAACATGGGCTCTGATTGGCCAGTGCCCATGTCAGTTTTCTCCAGAATCATCTCCGGCTGTATCCAGGGGCATGTAAGGACAGGGTTGGAAAAGAGCCATTGGAGAAGAAAGCCCTGGACCTTGAGGTAGAAATAATTCTTCCCTGATTCCTCCAGGGAAAGAAGTAGGAAATTAATTAGAGCTGTGGCAACAGGAACCTAATTGATTTTTTTTTCCTGCTTTGTAGGTCTTTTCTGGGCAGATGGGAACAAAGGACATTTAAAATCATTTAAAATCCCTGTGAAATTAAGTGTTGGAAACTCACACACCTTCAGAGCCCATGAAGCAGGACTCAAGATAGAGAATGGAGAAAAAAGTAAGGATCATATTTGTGACTGATTCTATGGCTGAAGTCACCAGTTTGTGACCCCTGATAGATAGCCTCTAGTGGATTTGAGTGTTGCTAAAAAAAATCTTTATTGGATGTAAAATTCAAACTGTCCATAGTTGTATCCCAGTGATTATTTTTAACATGCAACAAACGTGATTTAATCGAACTCAACTGCATAGTCAATCCAACTGGTTTTCCTGAAAGTGGTTCTTAACTGGCCTGAAACTTCCCAATGTCATCAAAAAGGGTGACCATATATAAGTCCAGGCTTGTTTTGCTGGCATGCTTTGGACTACATGAGAACATAAATAACAGCCATATTTTTCTTTAGCTATCCGAAAATAAAGCTAGTATGTGCTTACAAATAGCTGTAGAGAAGAAGAGAATTTATATATTGAAGCAATCTGTGATGAACATAGCATTATACCTCCAGAGAGCATTTATGAGTTACTAGAACTCCACTATATAAACTATAAACCACTTGCTACTATCTTTTCTTTTCTTAAATACAAAGAAATAAAAATTTAGGGGACATTTTGTGACATATATTTTTTATATTACCAGCAAGTGCTCTAAAATTCAAAAAGCTTTTTAAAAATTTTGCTTTTGTAATAATGTTTGAAAATATTTCCACTTCTCTCTTACCCTCCATCATATACAGAGAAATGTTTGCACATTTGCTTCCCCACGCCTGAAAAGTACTTAAATTTTATAGATAACATCTATTAGAACCCAGTAAAACCCTACAAATACTGTAGCTCTGTAGGCAATTCTGTTTTAAATCTGCAAACATAGTACCCAACTTTACTATTTCTCAGCACATAGGTGGTTTATAGGCACAGAAGCAGCAAAAGCTAGCAGTTCACAACCTATAAGTTATAAACCTATGAGTAAGCTTACCATTTCCTTTAAACTTGCTGTTAAGTTTTCTGGTGCATTTTCAATACCTTTTAAGGGTCAAATAATGGTGTGTACATCATTTAAAATTAAATAATTATTTTTATTTTTCTTGATGTCTCTTCTGATCTTGAAAATAGCTGACAGAACAGCATTGTTTGATGTTGCTTATCAAATTTTATTTGCAATATTATAGACTTAGAATCATAGGAGGAAAAAATCGCTAGATATATTATGTGCCTCACTCCATAACAAAATAAAGATGCAAAAATAAACCGAAGGAGGAGAATAAGCCAACTAAGGATATATGACAGCTTCAGAATGAATTAAGATTTGAAGCACACAAAAATCCAGATGCACAGCAGAAAGTGTTCAACTAGGTATTTAGAAACTTTGATTTCTTCAGTTATCTAAGTGACCTGTGGAAGTCACTTATGGTTACACTGCCTTTCAGTTAATCCTTTGCTGCAACAGCTCATTCTCATAACAGAGATCAAATTAATTTCTTAATCTGCAATATAAGAGTAACAGTTACTGGCTGGCCAAAATAATGGGTCAAGGTTACATGAGGCTGCTCAGGCTAGATATAAGAGAAGGAACCATTAAAACCCATTAGGTGACAGTTGGTCCAAGCAACTGGCAGTAGCAAAAATGATAAAAGATGTTGCTACAGAACAAGTGAAAACAATTTAAACACGTTCTAGATGGGACAGTCAAGAGGATCACATGAAATACAGGGAGAGTGGGCAAGGAGGATATGAGCCATTGTGGAAAACAGTATGAAGGTCTGTCAAGAAATTAAACACAGAATCACCAGGCTGAGTATGGTGGCTCACACCTGTAATCCCAGCAATTTGAGAGGTTGAGGTAGGCAGATCACCTGATGTCAGGAGTTTGAGGACAGCCTGGCCAACATGGTGAAACCCCGTCTCTATCAAAAAATGCAAAAAGTTTAGCTGGGCATGGTGGTGTGTGCCTGTAGTCCCAGCTACTTGGGAGGCTGAGGCAAGAGAATCACTTGAACCCAGGAGGCAGAGGTTGCAGTGAGCCGAGATCACGCCACTGCGCTCCAGCCTGAGTGACAGAGTGAGACTCTGTTTCAAAAAAAAAAAAAAAAAAAAAGAACCCAAAACAAAACAAAGAATCACCAAATGATGCAGTAACTCTGCTTCTGCTTATGTATATTAAAAAAAAACTTGAAAGCAGAGACTCTAACAGATATTTGTAACTAATGTTTACAGTAGTATTATTCACAACAGCTAAAATGTGGAAGCAGCCCAAATGACCATTCACGGATGAATGGATAAACAAAATATTTTGCACAGATACAATGGAATATTATTCAGACTTAAAAAGGAACGTAATTCTAACACATGCTACAACATGAATGGACCCTAAAGACATTATAGTAAGTGAAATACACCAGACACAAAAGGTCAAAGATTGTTATGATGTCACTTACATGAGATACCTAGAGTAGTCAAATTCATAGAGATGGAAAGTAGAATGGTGGTTGTCAGGGGTTGGGGGTGGGGGAGAAATGAAAAGTTATTATTTAAGGGGTACAGATTTTAGTTTGGGAAAATAAAAATGTTCTGCAGATGGAGATGGTGGTGATGGTCCCATAACAATGTGAATGCCCTTAATACACTGAAACTGTATACCTTTAAGCATTGTTAAAATGGTAAAAATTTGTATTATGTATATTTTACCATGAATAAAAAAGAATATGAAGAAGACTCCTTCTTGGATCTTGCAAAAATCATTTATTAAAAAGACCAATATACAGAAGAACAAATTATTTTAGAAATAATATATAGCACATAAAAGGTGATTCATTAAAGAAAGGTGAGAGAGAAAATGGGCTATTCTCCTGAGGAGGGCAAGCAACCTAACAAGTAATTGGTCCAAAGAAGACTAAAAGGCAAAAACATCACTAGGTGACTGTCTTTTCCAGGTTAAAATAATGATATCTCAGATCCAGTGATGGTTTTACATTAGAGCCCCTTAATTTTATCACTTGACTGCTACTCTTCTGGGCATAAAACATGCCAGATACGACGCCTAAGCCTAGGAAAATGCCATCACCCTCAATTTTTCTCCCACCAAAAGCCAAGTTAAATAAAAAAGTCTGCTTGACATTTAGAAATTTATAGATGTGGATGAAATCGAGGGAAGAAGTTCATTTAGAAATATGACTGGTATTTAATGGGAGTAAGAGAATGAGATTTCTGGAAAAAGAGTAAGACAGAATGGTGATGTTCAGAGGATATACCATTCAGTCCTTAAATGTAATGGGAGTATAAAGGGTTTCTTAGGATAGAGTCTTTTAAGAAAAATGTACAAGTGTTTTTTTAGTTGCTATGGTATTAGCTTTGCAGGCAGATGCTGAATTCAAACAAAACTATAGACATCTTATTGTGCCCCAGGCTGCTTCACATATGTGTGATGATGAAAAGGATGATGATTAAAACAAATTCTTTTATAAATCTTATCCCAAATTCCTGAGGTACACAATGCATCATAAATGCAAATCATTTATTAGGAATTATTTCTGTTGAATACAATATATAAATAGTAAGAAGCAAGTCTGTTTTTCTACATTTTTCTAGTCATTTCTATATTATGACTACAGGTATTTCCCTAGGTTAAAGAGCGACTCACTAATTTTACTTTGAGCAATAAAATATATTATCCTTTAAAATGCTTTTGGTCCAGAAAAAGTAGATAGTAAAGACAAAAAACTGAAATCTGGAAATAAGACTTTTATTAAATATTGAATAAATGTTGACCAACTTTTCAACATCTGATATCAGGTACAAAGATCAGTGTTGACCCTGGGACAGACTGTTTATTGACTGCACCAGGAAATTATTCTCCAATGAGTTGCAGAAGCTTCAAGTGTCTTTATTGGGTTTACCAGAGTCTGGTCACTTTGTTCAGGATGTTAAAGAGGGGTTTATTCTTTGGAAATTTTTGGTGGAAACAGCATGTGTCTTTTATAGTCTCTTCTTGATCATTTTGTCTCTGTCAATTCCTCAGCCTCTCTTAATATCCTTATGTTACCCCCAGGCTCTTCATACTGCATCACCTCCAAGAAATGTACAATTGAAAATAATGAGAGTGAAGACTAACAGTGACATCTGCACTTCCATGTTCATTGCAGCATTATTCACAATAGCCAGACTGGGGGACAATCCATATATCCATCGACAGAAGAATTAAGAAAGAAAATGGGACATATTCATACAATGAAATATTATTCAGCCTTTAAAAAGAAGGAAACCTTATCATTTGTGACAACATGGATGGACCTGGAAGGCATCATACTTAATGAAATAAGTCAGTCACAGAAAGACAAATACTGCATGATTCCACTTATATGAGGTATTTAAAATGGTCAAACTTGTGAAAACAGGAAAAAGAATACCGATTGCAAGGGGATAAGAGGAGACATGAGGTGTTCTTGTTCAATGAATATAAAGTTACAGTCACGCAAGATGGGTAAATTCTAGATATATGCTGCACAATATAGTGCCTATGGTTAACAATACAATCCTGTGCATTTATAGATTTAAAAGGGTAGATCCCATGTCAAGTGTACTTACACACACACACACACACACAAGCAAAAAGATTCAAGGAGACTCTTGGAGGTGATGAATATGTTTATCACCTTGAGGTATAATTATAATATCAAAGGTGTTTACTTATGTATATCCAGACTCTTCAAATTGTATACCTTAAATATATACAGTTTTATTGTATATCAATTATGTCTCAAAAAAGCTGCCAAAAGAAAAGAGAAATGAAACAATGGAACTTATGTCAACATGGCTCCTGAGCTTAGAGCTATTTAAACAATACTCTCTTTAATGCCACAAAACAATCTGCCAAGTTGATACTAATCTAACTTTGAGGATCTTAAATTATTTCCCAACCCTTATAGAAAGCATTTTAAAAATGTGTTTCGAGGACTTTAAATATGACTGAACCCTTGACCAATAATTCTACTGGTGGAAAATATGCCTAAGCAATTAATCTTAAATCTAAAATGCTTTATAGAGAAAAATTAGAAACAATCATTCGATTGACAATCAAAATGCCCAAATAATGCAGAATAACTAGGGAAATTGTGGTGAATTCATAAGGTAGACACTTAAAGTCATCAAAAACTATGACATATGATGTTTATAAATATATTTATGCTATAATTTTACATGGAAAGAGCAAATAACAGTATGGATATGGCATTACAATGTACCTTTACTACGATATCAAACCACAAGTACTGGTCTGTTGCTATCAACGTAATATATTGGTATCATGCCCTGTGGGTGAACTTGGGGTCCAGTTCTATTTCAACATATTCAACTATGTTCTCTTTAGTGCTATGGAAAAAAATTAGTGAGACTACAGGTTGTCTCCTGACAGAAAGATGAGTGAAATAACATCCACACCAGTTCAATCTTCTATCGTTAGTCTTTATTTTTGTTTTTGTTTTAGTTCTATAGTTGTGGAACATAGATAATTAGCTAATTGCTATACATGTTCAAAAATTTGGTTACTCTACAGAATATGTGCACTCACAAAAGACCTGCTTGGTTTCTATTAAGGTGAGAATCATACCTGTGAATTCTCTTGCTTTGAAGAATTTAACACATTATGTTTACTTAAAGGGAAAAGTTTTTAACTTATTGTTTAAACCTATTCTCCTTGATTTATAGATATGAGTAGAATTCTCAAAGATTATTCATACTATTAGAATAAGCTTTAGAGGCATAAATTGTTTGATATTAATACGCATGTTTAGAACATTGAAACTATTTGTTTCCAACTCAGTTTATACCCAGCTATTTCTCCATATCTTCCCAAGTATTTCTTTGACTTGTTCTACTTCCAAGGAATAATTATCTATTAAATATCATTAAGTTTGAAAGAAAACCCAAAATAGTAATGGCTTAATGAAGATACTCAATTTCTGTTTCACTGAAAAATAGAATAGAGGTAAGCTGTCCAGGGTAGGCTGCAAGGGATGCTGTGAAAGATAGTATTTATGCTAGAAGCCATACCCTAAAAATCAGGGATTCTATACTACTAAAGAGGAAGCAAAGAACAATTAGGAAACTATTAGCAATCCGCCACACAGACACTGCTCTTTACTATATTCCTATAGTGTCTAGCACAGTGCTTTGCACAAAATAAGTGCACAAGAAATATTTGATTAATATTACCTTTAAAATTTAATTCAACTGAGTTAAGATTATTCAATCACAAATTTGGTAATATGATCTAGTTATTTATATCAAGTAACAAATCAACGATGTGCTAAAAGATTTAACAAGGGTACACTATATATTAAGTTATTGTTTTTAACACTAAAAAATTAAATTAGAAACTAAATGATGAACAAGATTGATTATATATATTAAATACATTATAGATTTATTATACATATAATGTATTTTATTTTATATTGTGGATATCTATAATTATATTAGATATAATTATATATAGATATCTATAATTATATTAGATATAATTATATATAGATATCTACAATTACAGATATTTATCATATCTGCATATTATATTATATGCACATTATATGCATTTATAGCTATCTATAATTATAGCTATCTCTATATTACATATAGAGATATCTATCTGTTAATGGTATATAATTATAAATATCTATATATAATATATAGATACAATTATAGATATATATTATATTATATATTATAGATATAGATTTATCATATATTATAGATGTAGATATAAACTATAGATATATTTACAACATATCTATAAAATTTATTATGCCTAGACAAGGTTAAATTTATATTAAAGTAATCAAAAGGAGTGAATTACAAATCAGATTGAGCAGAAGGAAAGAAACTGAAAGAAGATTCATCAAAATTATTAAGGTAATTAACCATCTATTGAATTACAGGGAAGTTTATGTTCATGTTTGTTTATCTCTTTTTAAAAAATCTTTTCCCATGATAATCATTTTTGCACAAAAGACTACTCATATGATAAAGTTATTTTTAAAAATGTATTGGGATAATATGTAATGTTAGCATCAAAAGAAGATAGTGTTCATAATTCACACTAAATATTTTTCAGAGGCCAGCCAAAGGATACTTAACTGACATAATAAATCTGTATCTTACTTTCATTTATTATGTGTGTTTCCCTGATTTTCTCCCATTCTCTTTTAGACACTTCTTTTTTCTGAAACGTCCTTACAACACACACATACACTTTTGCACGAAAAGCAAGTTAACTGTAAATGAAGAAAGGAATAAAGAGAATAAACTTCCACGGAAACCGTAACAACTGTTGAAAATGAAAGTGGTCTCAAAAAATGTTACATGTTATGCAGATAGCACATACAAGAAGACACTCAATTTTTCCACTTCG
The DNA here is from genome assembly GCF_028878055.3 of Symphalangus syndactylus. NCBI lineage: Eukaryota > Metazoa > Chordata > Mammalia > Primates > Hylobatidae > Symphalangus > Symphalangus syndactylus. Next base: position 105,496,623 of record NC_072424.2, read on the forward strand.
TTTTTTGCAATTAGCAATGATGCTGAAGTGGAGCTAATGGCTGGCAGAATCTGCTGCTGTTAGGACAATAGTTTGCCTCTGTTAGGTGGGTTACATCCATTTGAGTTTATTCACTTGAAGAATGCCATTTTCTGTTGCTATAACAGTACCTGAGACTGGATAATTTAGAAAGGAGAGAGTTTTATTCTGGCTCATGGTTCAGGAGTCTGGGAAGTCTAAGAATGAGTGGCTGCATCTGGTCAGCTTCTGGTGATGGCTTCATGCTGTGGCAAAACATGGAGAAGAAGTGGAAAGGGGGAAGTGGGCACTTGTGAAAAGGGGCAACACACCAGGGGTATTCTCACTTTATAACAACCCACTCTCACAGTAACTAATCCAATCCCATGAGAGCAAGAACTCACTCACTCTTAAGGAAAATAACCCAGTCCTGCAAGAGCAGTATTAATTCCTCTTAATGACCTAATCACCTCTTAAAGTCTCCACCTCCTAATACCATCACACCAGAGATGAAATTTCCAACACATGAATACTGGAGGAGACAGTTAAATCATAACAAAGGCTCTGCTTTACCAACACACATACTCAAGATCTGATAGCCAAATGGAGGTATCATGGATACTGCAGCAAAATGGGAATCAAAAAACAAGACTTTAAAGTTTTTAATCTCAGTTCTGTTACCACTACTACAGAACCTTGAGAAAGTCACAATCTCTCAGAAACTCAATTTCCAGGTTAACCTATAATAATATAATTACATACTATTTAGATGCTTTATTGAGTTAAAATTCGATATTCATACCTCAAATTATTTAATAGTGAAAGCAGCCCTGGTTGAAAGCCGGAAGATGTAAGCACCCATCTCAGTTCTATTCTGAACTTTTATTGATATTAGATTAGACAGTGTCAGGAACTCACAGTGTATCTATAAATGAGGGAGTGGGATAAGATGAACTTTAAGGTCTCACTCAGTTTAAAATTCCACAATTCTTCATGAATGGCCTCTATAACAATTTTGTATGCCAGAATATTGACTTTGGCAAAAATCTCATAGTAAAACTTGATTCAGCCATGAGGATATTATGCCTTTTGGATCTAGAGCTCTCTTTATGGTGAAAGCTATTTTTCTTTTATCCAAAAAAGCCCCTTATTGTTATGGCTATGCCCTTCAGAGTATAACTTCCTTTGTATACATTTTTCAAATCTGACAAGAGCATAAAGATACGTGGTGATTATAAACTGACTGTAAGCAAAGAAACTGAGCTCAGTATTTATTAAAACCCTATGATTGATGCTTTCTATGTTGCATTAGTGGGGAAGGAAAGTCTTCATGAAACCAGATACGAAGTATTGCACATCAGCAGCTTATTTTGAAAGAAAATTTGGAGCAGAAAAGAATGGTCATATTTATTTTTTAAAATGTTCTATCACATTTTCATTTTTCCCTTACAATTTTTGCTGTGTGTGCTATATGCCTTCATAGGATGTGGCATCCCTAATGTAACAGTAAAATTACAGGTAAGTCTGAAATAGATGCTATGACAGGGCCAGTGACTTTTTAGAGAATTTGTGAAAGGTGGTGAAGACCCCAGTTAAATAATCTTATTCTATAAGACCCTGACAAAGCATTACTGGGCCATAGGGTTAAGTGTTTCTGGACCTTACTAGATTGAAGATGAAGTTTAAGCCATAAAACAGGCCTTATCCCCTGGACATATAGCTGAACTGAAAGTTTATTAGAGTAAAATACATCCTACAGAATTACTGCTAGCTCCATTGACCACAAAAACACCATCTCATGAGTTTTATAGAATATAGGAGTAGATTAGGAGTTTTGAGTAGAACAAGGTATTAATAGACAGGCACTTTGCTAGATCTTCTCTCAGGCATTAATAAAAAGTCATTCCTAACCACTGCTCATTTCTGTATAGAATGGGGACATTGCATACTAGATCAATTAGAAAGGCTTGTCAGACATACTCTAACAAATTAAATGTTAATGGATTCGTTATAATCATTGTTATTACGGAGTTATTATCACAACTCTGTCCAGGTCTCAATCAATTGGACCTGGGTTGTAATAAGAAGGCTGTCCTTACAGAAGTGAGAAAAATTACTGATATTTCTACTCTAATTAGTAACATATTCTGGTCACCTGTGGCTGAGAAAAGATATTTTCCCTTGAGTATGAAAAAAAACAAGAAAATGATATGGTTTGCATTTCATTTTATTGAGTCAGGCATGGGTTTTTTTTTTTCTTCATAGTCTTGGCCTATAAGTAAAGTGTCCCCTCATGTGGACATTACAAGCACTGATTTTACTTATTTTTATACATACCTCATATAATATTTTGTATGATCAGTTTGAAAAAGAAAACACGAACCAACTCATTAATTATAGGCACAGTTTAATCCATGCCTGATCATAAATTTGAAGCCAGGAAGTCAATGCATTATTAATACAAGAGCTATTTTTTTAGTAAAGGTATGTATTTGGATTTCCATAACAATGGCACAAAACATAGTCAAAGGAGATCTTTTTACCTGATTTAAGACAGCAAAAATCTGCTTGTTCTAACATTGACTACATAATTGCTGATGCAATTTTAAATAATTAAAGTTTATGAGAACATTAAAATAGAATAAAGAAGCTGCTTAAACAAGGGAAAATCCTTGTGACATATGAAAGAACATTCGTATGACTATCACTGGATTTCTTAGCAGAAACCCTACAGGCCAGGAGAATAAGATTATATATTCAAAGTGCTGAAAACATTGTCAGCCAGGAATACTTCACTAGGCAAAGATGACCTTCAGGAAAAAAAAGAAATACTTTCCCAGGCAAACAAAAGTTGAGAGATCTTATCATCTCTCGACCTTACAAGACATACTGAAGGGAAGTATTCAAGGTGAAATGAAAGAATGCTAATTAGCAACATGAAAATATGACAGTATGAAACTCACCAGTAAAGGTAAGGGTATAGTCAAATCTAAAATACTTATGTTACAGTGGAGGTACATAAATAATTTTTAACTCTTGTATAAAAGTTAAAAAACAAAAGTATTAAAAGTAACTATAGCTATAATAAATTGTTAATAGAAACACAGAATGAAAGTAATAAATAGTGACATCAATAACATAAAATGTGTGTCGGGGAAGAAGTAAAAATGTAGAGTTTTTCTTTGTGATCAAAGTTCATTGTTATCAGCTTAAAATAGACTGTTATAACTACAACACGTTTTATGTAAGTCTCATAGTAATAACAAAGAAAAACCTTTAGCAGATACACAAAAATAAAGAGAAAGGAAAGAAAGCATCTCACTATAAAAATAATCAATCACAAAGAAAGACAGATCAAAGGAATAGAAGAACTCACTTCAGCTTTAAGGACAAAGTGAAGTAATCAAAGAAAGGTATTCCATGCAAACAGTAACCAAAAGAATGTAGAAGTTATGGCAATACTTTATATGAGACAAAATAGACTTTAAGTCAAAAATTATCACAGGAGACAAAGAAGACCATCAATAAAAAATAAGTGTAAATTTATTGAGAGATTATAACAATTGTAAATATATATGCACCCAACATCTGAGCACCTAACTATATAAAACAAATACTAACAGAACTGAAGGGATAAATAGACAGCGATACACTAATGTTAGGGGACTCCAATACTACACTTTCAACAATGGATTTATTATCCAGACAGAAAATCAGTAAAAGAATAGTGAACTGAAACAACTATAGACCAAAAGGGTCTAACAGTAATACTCAGAACCTTCCATCCAACAGTAGCAGAATATGTATTTTTCACAATCACACATGTATCATTCTCCAAAACAGGTCATATATTAGACCACAAAACAAGTCTTAATACATTTAAGAAGATTGACATTATATCAGTTATCTTCTTTAATCACAAAGGTATGAAATTAGAAACAAGAAGAAGATTAAATGGACCACTATTGAATAGCCAATAGGTCAGAAAAGAAATCAAAAGGGATATCAAAACATGTCTTGGGACAAACAAAAATGAAAACACAACATATCCAAACTTATAGGATGCAGCAAAAGCCATTCTAAAAGGAAAAGTTATCACAGTAAATACCTACATTTAAAAAAGAGAAAGATTTGAGTATACAACCTAAATTTACACCTCGAGGAACTAGAAAAGAAGAATAAGATAAGCCCAAAGTTAACAGAGGGGAGGAAATGAATTAGAACAGAAATAAATAAAATAGAGACTAAAAAAGTAGGAAAGAGTAATGAAACTAAGAGTTTTTTTTTTGGAAAAATAAACAAAATTAGCAAATCTTTAGCTAGAGTAACTAAGAAAAAAGAAGACTCAAATAAAAATAAATATAAATTAAACAGAGAGCATTACAAGTGATATCACAAAAATACAAAAGATCACAATGGACTATGATGAACAAATATACACCAACATATTGGTAAACCAAGAAGAAAGAGATTTATTCCTAGAAACATCAAGTGTATGGTTGCCCTCCTAGAAACATACAAACTACCCAAGACCCAATCATGAAGAAAATAGAAAACTTGAGCCAAACAATTATGAGTAAGAAGATTGAAGTAGTAATCAAAACCTCTCAACAAAGAAAAGTCTAGGACCTGATGGCTTTACTGGTGAATTCTACCAAACATTTAAAGAAAAATTAACACCAATTCTTCTCAAACTCTTCTAAAAAATTGAAGAGAAAGAAATATTTTCAAACTTATTTTACAAGACCAGTATTACTCTGTTACCAAAGTCAGAAAAGGACCCAAAAAATAGAAAACCACAGGCCAATATACCTGATGAATGCAGAAATTCTCAACAAAATATTAGCAAACTGAATTCAATAACATATTTTTAAAATCATTCACTATGAGCAAGATTTTCCCCTGGCATGCAAGGATGCTTCAACATATGCAAATCAATAAATATGATACACCACATTAATGGAATGATGATTAAAAATCACATAATCATCTCCACAGATTCAGAAAAGCATTTGCCAAAATCTAACATCCCATCATGACTTAAAAAACTCATTAATTAGGTGTAAAAGGAACATACCTCAATATAATACAGATCACATATGACAAGCCCACAGCCAACATCACACTCAAGAGTAAAAAGCTGAAAGCTTTTCTTCTAAGATCAAGAACAGGGACTGTAAAGACTCCACTAAAACACTGTTAGAACTAGTAAATAAATTCAGTAAATATGTGGATACAAAATCAATAAACAAAAATCAATCTCATTTCTATATACTAGCAATGAACTTTCTGAAATAGAAATTAATAAAACAATCCCTCTTACAATAGCATCAAAAATTATAAAAATACTTAATAAAATTAACCAAGTATGTGAAACATCTGTACACTAAAATCTATAAAGCATTATTGAAAGAAATTGATGAAGGCAAAAATAAATTAAATGATACGTACATTCATGTATTAGAAGAAATAGAAGAAAGTTTTCACAGAAATAGAAAAAAAGCAATCCTAAAATTTATCTGGAAGCACAAATGACCCTGAAAAGCTAAATCAATCTTGAAAAAGAAAAACAAAGCTGCTAACAAAACATTTTAACATATATGTTTTGGAATATAATAGAATATAGACTATAATAGAATGTTGATTGCCAGGGGCTGATGGGAGGGTGAAGTGGGGAGGTGGTGGTCAAAGGGTACAAAGTTTCATTTTGCAAGTTATGTTCTGAAGGTCTACTGTACAACATAGTGCCTATAGCTAACAACACTGTATTCTTATATTTAAAAATTTCTAAGAGGATAGATCTTATAATAATAATAACAACAATAAATGATGATGATGACGATGATAATAATAATAATATAGAGGCCAGAAGAAACTTTGGGAAGTGACAAATATATATCTATGGCCTTAATGATGGTGATGGGTTTATGGGTTTATACTTATCCTCAACTCATTGAGCTGTATACATTGAATATGTGCATATTTTTACATGTCAATCATACCTCAATAAATTATCTTAAAGAAGTTGCTTAATATTTATTTCGCATTTTTTAAATGCTTTACAAAACATACATTATACAAGTAGTCACAACTTACAAAAGGGTTGTATTTCTACATTTGGATAAAAGGCTTTTGAAGACTTTTTCTACAAAGCATTCTCAACCATGTGTCTAGGTTTCCAGCCTCTTCCACAATAGTTGCTTTAATGTAGCTGAGCTTTAACACAAATAATATTTTCAAACAAACTCATATTTAGTACATAATTCTTATGGTAAAATTGTGAAATATGTATACAGTTGAAACTCAGGCTGCTGTGGCCTAATGATGCTGTGATGGACCCAGATTCTTACTCTCTCACCACTCTGCCATTCTTGGCATGCCAGTTTTGTCCATTGGTCATTTCCTCTCATAGTCACAAGATTGCTACCAGAAACAGCTCAGCAAAATGCTTCTTTGATCATATATACACTGGAACACAGGGAAACTCTCCCTCGATGAAATAATATAATTTCCTCCATTTGGTCTCACAGGGCAAACTTGGATCATGTGCTCATCTTCAAACTAATAATAGTTGCTGGGGAATTGCCTTAAATTAACGAGAAAATAACCCTAAGAGTCATGATAGAGGTATAAAAAAGAGGAGTTAATGTAAGGAAAAAGGGGGACAACAATGTATTCTGGGTATCAGACTACAAAGAGATTTGGTGACAGCAGTGGAGACAATAAAAACAGATGAGCAAAGGGTGAATGGTGGCAACGGTTCAATTAGTAAACTGTCTATAAATTATCTATTGATCATTTAATAGATATTCATAATATTCACACAAAATATGTACGGTAGGTTGCATTTCTAGAAATTATTGCAACGCATTGGAGAACTTTCCCAAGAAATCAGACAAGAATTAGCATAAAGCTCCGTCACACTCATTCTTTTTTTTTTTTAAAACCCTCCTTTAAAAACTATTTGGCAGCTTATTATTAGGGTAAATTCTTTAAATAAAAATCTTGGTCTGCTGCATGCAAGGCATCTTTTTTTGAAAACCACCAGCATCTACAGAACACGTGTTCCAAAATAATGTCATGCTCTTGCACTATATCTAGCTTTAGTGTCATTATCATAGATTAGATTTGAAGACAAAATTGGTGGCTACAGCCCATGTTAGGCATTGAATCCCTGAATTTAAAAAATACTTAAATACTTTTAAATTAAAAGTTCTTGTTAGGGATTGGTTAGTTTGGCTTCCCAGCCTAAAGAAGCTTTGGATTTCTACTGAGAAAACAACAGAAGAGTCAATGAACAAGAATTGTGAAGCTTCCAATAAAATGCTTAACATTTCACATTTTGATCCAAAATACGCATTTTTTTAAATTACCCTACAGAATGCTTAAAGTAACCATCTGGCATATCAAGGCATCATTTTTAAAGATTTTTTTTATTTTGCTATCAATTTACTATAAGTTTTAATTCTGTGTTGTATAAACATTTTGCACAATTAAAGTAACAGTAGAAAATAACAACATTCTCATTCTCCATACTTTAGCAATTAATATTCAACCCTAACCCATTCAAGCACAGAAGAGGATCCATGTAATCAAAGTGTGTCATTTAGTAACTTTTTGTTTTTATAAAAAAGGGTTTATCATCATTGTCTTTAAAAAATTAGGAATTTCAGTTGAACGCAGCGGCTCACACTTGTAATACCAGCACTTTGGGAGGCGGGCAGATCACTTGAGATCAGGAGTTGAAGACCAGCCTGGCCAAAATGGAGAAACCCTGTCTCTACTAAAAATACAAAAATTAGCCCAGCATGGTGGTGCATGGCTGTACTCTCAGCTACTCAGGAGACTGAGAAAGAATTGCTTGAACCGAGGAGGCGGAAATTGCAGTCAGCTGAGATCACACCACCGCACTCCAGCCTGGGCCACAGAGACTCCATCTCAAAACAAAACAAAACAAAACAAAACAAAACAAAACAAAACAAAACACCCAAAACCAAAAAACCCAGAAATTTTATTTTAACACTGTTTAATTTTCTAAAAATCTACATATAAATGTATTGGTATGCAAGTAAGTACTTATTTGCATTATGTTACAAGTATAATTATACAAGGCTGTCAGGTAAAAACGGTAGGACACAAACATCTCCTTAATCTGTAGATCAATGCCACAAATGCAACTATAAAATCATGGTCCAATTTTACTATACCTAATGTCATTTCTAATCAATTTCACTTTTTTGCAGCAGCACAAAAGATGGAAACAATAGTTTGTATGACAGTCTCTAACAGAATGCTTCCATGACCAAATTCAATTTTATTCAAGGTGGCTGTATACATATTTCCTCTAAACGCTACTTTTGATAGGATAATAATAAACATAAAGTGATGAAAATGATCAATGTAAAAAACCATTACAGAAACCATTTTGGTACTTTGAACTGAAGCTTTTGTTTTTTTCCTCAAAGTCCTCTGTCACTCAGCTGCATCATCTATTATTTTTTCACTAATTATTAGCTGTTTACGAATATGACAGCTACTGTACATAGCTGAAGAAATACAGCCTAGAGGGATTACGTCTTTCTAGTATTTTAATATGCAGGTCAAATTAATTCCAAAAGTGAGTTTCATCAGAGTGGTTCATTGCTTAGCTTTTATGAGGCTGCAGTAACGTCAATTTGAACTCCAAAATGCAACTAGTTTGCCAACCAATTATTTATATCCTAATAAAAAATGCTACCACAATTAATCTGGGATTTTTTTCTGATAAATGGACAACTTATGATTTTTCTTTTCTTTTTTTTTTTTTTTTGAGACGGAGTCTCGCTCTTTCACCCAGGCTGGAGTGCAGTGGCGCAATCTCGGCTCACTGCAGGCTCCGCCCCCCGGGGTTCACGCCATTCTCCTGCCTCAGCCTCCCGCGTAGCTGGGACTACAGGCGCCCGCCATCTCGCCCGGCTAATTTTTTGTATTTTTAGTAGAGACAGGGTTTCACCATGTTAGCCAGGATGGTCTCGATGTCCTGACCTCGTGACCTGCCTGCCTCGGCCTCCCAAAGTGCTGGGATTACAGGCATGAGCCACCGTGCCCGGCCTATGACTTTTCAATTCATATATTTTCTCATTAGAACATTTCTGTCAATTTGTGATTTTGTGGCAAAAATAATAAATTAGTATTGTACATAATAAAAAATCACCTTATTTTAAAAAAAAGTAGAAAATCAAAAATATCTGTACTTCAGGTAAAAAAAAATTCTTTTATTCCATAATAAAGTTTTTCAATACAACTTTCTCTGATGATAAAAATGTTCTATATCTGTGTTCTCCATTACACTAGCCACATGTGGTCATTAAACTCTTGAAATGTAACTAGTTCAAATAAATAAATAAAATTTTAATTTTAGCTAATTTTAATGTTAAAAGCCCCAAGTGGCTAGTGGTCATATTAGTCATAATCTACAGCGTATTATGCCACGGATTTCTGCAAGTATTGTTGAAGTACTGACAATGTATCTAAGCCTTGGGTAAATATACAAATTTTTTCTTGAATAGACAAAAATGTACTAAAAATGTTATAATCTCTAGAGATACTAATATGTTTAAGTACTTTGTATGTGAAAAGAATTTAATTCACCCATGCATAGATAAGTGGCAGATAGCTATAGATGTAGAAATATATTTACATATATAAATATGTAAGTGAAAGTGACATATGTCACACATGTCACTTTTTTTTTTTTGAGACAGAATCTCGCTCTGTTGCCCAGGCTGGAGTGCAGTAGCCCTATCTCGGCTCACTGCAAGCTCTGCCTCCCGGGTTCACACCATTCTCCTGCCTCAGCCTCCTGATTAGCTGGGACTACAGGCACCCACCACCATGCCCAGCTAATTTTTCGTATTTTTTAGTAGAGACAGGGTTTCACCGTGTTAGCCAGGATGGTCTTGATCTCCTGACCTCGTGATTGGCCTGCCTCGGCCTCCCAAAGTGCTGGGATTACAGGTGTGAGCCACCGCGCCCTGCCCATATATCACATTTTATTGGCCAAGTCAAGTCATATAGACAAGTCTAATATCAGTATAGCTAAGAATATTATCTTCAGGAATTACCTGGTAGAGAGTGATCAGGTAATAAAGGGCAGTAAATATTTAGACAATAATTATTCTCTATAGATTGATAGGTACATACATACATAAATATAGATAGATAAATTATATTCACCTACAAATATGTATATGTACACACACCCACACACATAGATATATGTTATATATAAATACACATATATGTGTATAACAATATATATTTATATACTTATACATGTTCATAACAAAAGAGATTTGAACTGGTTAAAAATTATACGTAAAATTAACAGATTACAAAAATAAAGAATTAAGAATAAAATAAAAATAAGATGTAATTTAAAAGGAGGGAGTATACAAATATCAAATCATAAGATCTTTTATGGTTGATACAGTTGGATTGTACATTGGGTTCTGAACTTCCTAGTATTTCCCAAAAGAGGAAATACATAATCAATTTCTACACTTATATTAATCATAACCCACAAACAGATCAATTTCTTAGAGAAACATGGCTTAACTGGAAGAATTTATGAAAATACCTTGTAATAATGAAAAACCCATTTCTTAACAATTACCTTATAATAAATATATATTATATATATAACATATATAATATATATTATAAATATTTAATACCACAGTAAAAGAATAGCCCTAATGCCTCATAGGTGCCCAATACATATTTTTTGAATGAAATATGTCTTGAATGGAAAAAGAAAGGCAGAAATGTCAAATTCCCTATAGCAGAAAGATAAAAAAGTGACTTAATGTAAGCTAAAGGTGTAACATTAAAGTTGAAAAAAGTAAAAGATCTTTTACAAGAAGGCAACTATATAAATATGTGTATGCATATCAAGATTTCTAATTGTGTGATTTAATACAAAAATGTTTAGAGTATATAGAAGAATGAATGAACTACAGGTGATACAGGTAATCACTTATGAAAGAAAGAAAGAATTATTGGATCATTTTGTGAAAAAGAAACTGTTTCTCTGTTGGGCAAGTAACACAATCAGAATTATAATAAAAGTTTACAAGACTTTTGAGTCCAAAATTGTGTAATTTAAGCCAGTTACTTAGGTAATTGGTGCAGTATTATGTACAATTTATGAACTTACAAAATAGTTAACCAACATAACTCAATGCTAGACATGTCAAGAAGTCTGGAAAGAATTATATTACAAGACAGTCATATTAGATATTCTATTTTGAAATGGCTGTGTATTACATACAGAAATTGGTTGTGTTTTCAGAACTCAAGAAGAGTACCTTTATTTTAATTAGTAAAGAAGAGGAGTTTGCCATTTAAGCATAAATTTATACAGGGGAATGAAGTAATATTTTTAAATAAAGATGCTTGATTATAAGAAAATTTCATATACTAAACTTTTAGAACACAGCATTTTGTTTTCAAAATGTTAAGCAAATTAATCAATGAATAACATTTATAGGTAAATTTTGAGGTTTGCTCAGTCCATATTCACAAATATGTAGGCTGATGACACCAAAATCTACATCTCTGACTGTAACCTCTTCCCTAATCACTGGACTCATATAAATTGAATATATTCAACTACCCTCCAAGGGGTGAAGTTGGGTGTTCAAAGGGTATGAACGTTTAATTTCAAATTTAATATTTCCAAAACTTAATTATTCATTTCTCCTCAAACATACTTCCATACTAGTCTTCCCCATTGCAGTAAGTGGAAAATTTGTTCTTCCAGCTGCACATGTTAATAAACTTGGAGTCAACCTTAACACTTTATCTCACATATGTTCATCATTGAATTATGTTGACTCTGTCTTCAAACACATCCAGCATGTAACCACATCTCATCACATCTATCCCTACATCCCTGGTCCAAGTCACCACTCCCTCTTCACAGGATTATTTAAAAGGTTTTTCATATGTTGTTTCTTTTCCTTTCCTCCTTCCTTCCTTCCTTCCTTCCTTCCTTCCTTCCTTCCTTCCCTCCCTCCTTTCCTTCCCTCCTTTCCTCATTCCTTCCCTCCTTCCCTCTTTCCTTCCTTCCTTTTTCTCTTTCTCTCTCTTTCTTTCTTTCTTTCTTTCTTTCTTTCTTTCTTTCTTTCTTTCTTTCTTTCTTTCGATCCCTTTATAATCTCTTGTTCATAGGGTAACCAAAGGGATCATTTTGAAATGTAAATTAGATTATGTAGCTTCCCAACTGAAAACCCTATGATTTTTAGTGTTAAGTCTTATGTCTAAGTTTCTCATTCATTTTGAGCCGATACTGATGTATAGTATAAGCTAAGAATCGAATCTCTTTTTTTTTTGCATGTGGATTTCTAGTTTTCTCAACACTATTTGTTGAACAGATAATTCTTCCTTATTATGTATTCTTGTCATCCTTATCAAAGATATATTGACCATATATGTGCAGATTTACTTTTGGGCTTTGTATTCTGTTCCATTGGGCTATATATCTGCCTTTATGACAGGACCGTACTGTTTTGATTATTGTAGTTTTGTAATATATTTTGAAATCAGGAAATGTGTTGCCTCCAGCTTTATTCTTTCTCAATAGTGATTTGACTATTCATGGCCTTCATGGTTTCATATGACTTTTGGAATTATTTTTTCTATTTCTGTACAAACTCCCATTGAAATTTTGATAGGTATTACATTAAATCTGTATTTCATTTTGGGTAGTGTGAATATTTTAACAATTTAAAATCTTCCAAGCTCAGCATAGTGGCTCCACCTGAAATCCTAGCACTTTGGGAGGCTTGGGTGGGAGGATTACTTGAGGCTAGGAGTTCAAGAACAGCCAGGGAAACATAGCAATACTCTATCTCTACAAAAAATTAAAAACTAGCCAGGCATGGTGGTGTATCCCTATAGTCCTAGGTACTCGAGTGGCTGAGGCCCGGAGGATCATTTGGGCCCAGGAGTTAAAGGTTGCAGTGAACTATGATCATGACACTGCACTGCATGCTGTATAACAGAGTGAGACCCTGTCTCTTAAAAGAGAGGGAGAAAAAAAAGAAAATTCTTCTAGACATAAATGTAAGACCTGAAGCCATAAAACTCCTAGAATAAAACATGTTAGAAAAGCTTATTGACATTGATCTTAGCAATTATTTCATGTATATGACACCAAAAGTACAGGCAGCAAAAACAAAAATAAATGGGTCTACGTCAAACTAAAAAAGCTTCTGCAAAACAAAGGAAACAATTGACAAAATAATAAGACAACCTATAGAATGGAAGAAAATGTTTGCAAACCATATACTGATAAGGGTTAATATCCAAAAAAAAAACTGATTAAAAATGGACTAAGGACTTAAGGAGACATTTCTCCCAAGAAAACATACAAGGAAATGCAAATTATAACCACAATGAGATAACATCTCACACCTGTCAGGATGGTTATTACCAAAAAATCAAAAGACAAGTGTTGGCAAGGATGTGAAGAAAAGAGAACATTGGCACACTCTTGGTGGAAATGCAAAGGTACAGCTGAGACAGGCAAGCTCGCAGGCTTGATTTTGATGTAGTTTAGAGAAAAAGAAAAAACGCCTCTCACTCAAGCTATAGCTGACCTAACTTCTAGCCAATCATCAAATAAAGACCCAAGAAGCTATTAATTACGGGTTCCTGCTTTAGGGGGCTAGGGACTTCCCTGGGACTCCACATGTGAAGACAGACTTGAACTTCAACTCACAGTTACCCCTTCCTCATTTTGATGCTAAAAATCATACCCAGGGGTGGAGATTCAAACTGCATATGTTCCATGCAATGTATTAAGAAGTACATAAGGCCACTGAACAAACACTAGAGAAACCCCTGCTATACGGGACCTGATGAAACCCTTCCCTATAGAAAGGACCTATAAAACTAATGCACATACTACTCTCAGGGAGCAGCCCACCCTTTTCTTTTTGTAGTGCTGACTTCCTTGTGCACAAGTGAAATAAATCTTTCTCTTTCTCTTTGCTGCTGTGTCTAGTGATCTCTCTTTATTTCTATCCTGGGAGATTACAAGAACCCAGAGTGCCAATAGCACAGCCATTGTGGAAAACAGTATGGAGACTCTCAGAAAATTAAAAATAGAACTACCATATGATCCAGCAATCTTACTTCTGAGTTTTTTATCCAAAAGAACTGAAATCAGTATCTCAAATTGATAGGAGCACTTCTATGTTCGTTGCAGTTGTATTCACAATAATCAGGATGTGGAAACACCCTAAACGTCTACTGATTAATGAATGGATAAAGAAAATGTACTCTATATATACAAGGGGACACTATTCAGATTTTTTTTTTTTTTTTTTTTTTTTGAGACGGAGTCTCGCTCTGTCCCCCAGGCTGGAGTGCAGTGGCGCAATCTCGGCTCACTGCAAGCTCCGCCTCCCGGGTTCACGCCATTCTCCTGCCTCAGCCTCTCCGAGTAGCTGGGACTACAGGCGCCCGCCACCACGCCCGGCTAATTTTTTGTATTTTTAGTAGAGATGGGGTTTCACTGTGGTCTCGATCTCCTCACCTCGTGATCCGCCCGCCTCGGCCTCCCAAAGTGCTGGGATTACAAGCGTGAGCCACCGCACCCGGCCAGATTTTTTAAAAAAGAAGGAAATTCTGCAATATGTGACAACATGTATGAATTGGAAGACATTATGCTAATTGAAATATGCCAGTTATAGAAAGATAAATATATCATGATTCTATCATATGACGTATCTAAAACTAGGCAAATTCATAGACTCCAAGAAAGGGATGGTGGTTGTCAGGTGGGAAGACAGTGAAATGAGGAGTGACAAATTAAGTTTCAGTCAAGGAAGATGAATAAGCTCTAAAGATATTCTATATAATATTGTATCTATATTCAACAATATTACATTGTATAGGTAAAAATTTGTTACAATGGTAGATCTCATGCCTTCTTACCAGAACTGAAACAATAACAAATACAAAAATGAATCCTCTATTGGCATCCTGTCTTACTCAGAAAAGAAATCTAAAGCGCTTATCATTCCTTATGCACTCTGGCTCTCTGCCAGCTCTCAGATAAAATATACTACCACTCATCTCGATTCCAGCCATGACAAGAAAGTTATTACCTCAAGGCCTTTGCATTGTCAGTCCCCTCCACCTGGAAAGGTTCTTCTCTCAGAAGTAGACATGATTGTCTTGCTCACTTCATTCCCTGGCCACTCTAATTAATTAAAATAACTGTCACCATCCGCATTATTTCCTCTACTCAATCTAAACAGTTTTCAATACTCATAATGCACTGAAAACTATAATTAGCCTATGGAATTGGCCTTGACCTTGCTTTAATTTCTCATTTCTATCATCTCCCATGTATTACCTGTTTTTGCTGCCATTGTTCTAAGTATTTTTAGGCTATGTACACAGAAGTAATACATTCAGTGTTGTCTACCAAGTTACTAAATTTCATAAAAACCAAAGAAAGATTTAATCAGCTGTTTATCTGCACTGAAAAAAAGATAGCTAATTGGAGACCCATACAACCATTATATAAGTATGAAATAATTGGATTGGGGAAATAACAGGAAAGACAAAGGGAATGCTTTTAAGTATTCCCTTTGAAAAATTAATCCCAACCAGGGTTTATTCTCTTACCTATTAACTTGAGACCTAAGAGTTTAAGAAAGAAAAGAATGTGTCTGATTTCCATGAATAACTTGTATAGGGAAAGTCAATTTAGAAAGGAAAGGGAAAGCATCATATTTTAATTTAGGTGCACTCACCAATGAATTCTCTATGTGATTAAAATAGTCTTGATCCTCACTATGCATTTGTAGTGCTTTATAACTTACAGAATGCTTTTGTGTATATTATCTCATTGAACCATCAAAAATCAAGATTCGTGTTGTGGCTATGACTAGATTAATTAACTAACATCATCCTAGACACAAGTTAATTTTGAATACTCCAAAGAATTGACGGCTGTTTGAGACAGGTGTTTCTGCCCAACTCTAGACTTCTGCATAATAAAGTAGGTTATAATTAGAAGTGATTTAAAACAAAAACAAACCAAAAGAAAGGTCTTTGTCCTAGCTTTGCTACTCTCCTTACTTATCATGATCCAGAAAAAAGTTACCTTATCCACTTGCAAATGATTGAAAATACGTAACTAGAGATAATTTTCTTTATTGTAAACTTCATTTTCTCTTCATATAAAACTACACTGACCAGGTAGCTGTTGAATTATCGAAATGTGGATAGTCTGAACTGAGACGTGTATAATATAAGTACTAGATTTTTAAAATGTAAAAGTAAATTTTGTCTAATAATTTTACATTGATTACATGTAAATCAATGAAACTGATGATATTTTGTAAATATCATGCTAAAGTATATCACTCAAAGAAGTTTTTCCCTGTTTTTTTTTGCTTTTTTGATACAGTTACTAGGAAAATTTTAATTACATATATGACTCAAAATTGTGGCTCACATTATATTACTATTGAAGAGATCATTCAGAGATGCCATATAACTTATGGATTCCTAAAATCTGGTTTAATTAGATGTAATTAAGGAAGAAACAAATGAGAGTATCATGAAATTTATCCCAAGTTTAGAAAGAAAGACACAGGAAAGTGTGCAATATATTTTGTATCAGAAAATTGGTAATAGAAGGCTTTATGATTGGTAATATTTACTGAGTGTTTACTAGGTACCTGGCATTGCACATACTTTATCCCATTTAATACTTATAAAACCCCTATGAGGTAGAGACTAAATAAGGTGAAACCCATTTTCTGTATTTTTTGTCCACAGTCTTTTGCCAAAATTGAGCTTCTCTTTCTCTTTCATTTGGTTGAACTATATAATCTTGAGGTTTTTTTTTTTTTTACTCTAGAAACATCCATTTAATTTTGGTATAGAATTAATACTAAAGAAACATTAAAACATTAAAAAAGTGGTTATGAAATGCATGTCTGCAGCAGACTCCTATAATCAATAAGAATAAAATATAAAAGAAAATGTTTCTTAAGTTTATACAGAGATATCATAGCTGCAGAGAGGGCCTAAATGGGACACTAGGCCACAAACACCTCTCCTTATCCACTCCTTGACTATTTCAAGCCTTATTTCCTAAAATAATGCAGTTGGTAATAACATTGATCCAAGACAGGTGTTGCATGCTGGCATTACCCTAAAGCACTGGCAGTCATTGATAATCAGACTGTGGCTGAAGAACAGTTTGTGTATTATCCTCCCATTACTTTTTCCTATCTATCATTAGATTTTTGAGTATCTTTATTTTCTTATCTATTACTTAAAATATCTAGAAGTTATTTTAACTCTGCTTTTCCTGAAGATTAACATAAATGTTGTTATATGTTTTGCTCTCTCTCTCTCTCTCTCTCTTTCCACATTATCATGAAATTAGATCCCCCCAATTGCAGTAGGAGTTTATGCTTCATTTTGTTCTGACATCTTCATTTGTATGAGCCACCACCAGGGAAACCTCATTAACTGTGAATTTGAAGCTTCATATAAACTACAAGTGTCTCATAAATCTAATCTTGTTACAGGAGACCCTTACATTCTCCAGGGATACCCCTTGAGACTTTCAAGAATTCTCAAAGTCAAGAACACTATTATAGCACATAATTTCTTTCTTAAAAATTCAGTAATGCAGAATAAAAAAATATATAAGAGGTCTCTTCCGACTCTCAATGGTTCTAAAAACACAAAGCCAAAATTGTGTATAAAGCCATTTGAGAGATAAGAATTGCTATTTTTCTTCCACCTCTTTATTGCTCACCAACTGTATTGGTTGACTACTGTCTGTGAAGTATTTCACAATGCAACAAAGTTTTCATCGTGTCATGAATGTAGCTGCATGGAAGATGATAAAGAGAATAAAAGCCCAAATTGGGATGAATTTTCAACTAGAAAAAATGGATGAGGAAGCTGACACCAGGTCACTAGCTGTGAAGCATGGAGATTCAATTGCAGTTGTGGTAAATTATGAATTATTACCAGTTATTGCAAATGAAGATTGTTTATAAACAATGAAAAGTTTGTAAACATTAATGCCAAATGTAAGGAACTACTACTCGAGCTATTTAATCAAAATTGAACTGATCGGGTATACAGTCATGTGCCACATTACATTTCAAAGAACCACATATACAATGGTGATTCCATAAGATTATAACACTGTATTTTTAATGTGCTTTTTATGTTTAGATAAGTTTAGATACACAATACTTAACACTGTGTTACAATTGCCTCCAGTATTCAGTACAATAACATAATGTACAGGTTTGTAGCTTAGAAGCAATAGGTCATACCATATAGCCTAGATGTGTAGTAGGCTATACCATCTTAAGTTTGCTTAAGTACACTCTATAATATTTACACAACGAAATTGCCTAATGATGCATTTCTCAGAACATATCATAGTCAATAATTGGTGCCTAGATGTGTTTGAATGCTAGTTGATCAATACAACATTCCTTGGAAAAAATGTTCAATTATTCTTAAATTTTTATTGATTCTCAACCTAGAGCAATACTTTCTTGAGTGGCTAGTGGCTAATGCAGAAGCAAACAGATCAAAATTTAGCACCCCAAATTCAAAGCATCTGCATTCCTTTCAATTGACAGTATATATTTGAAATCGCTGTCTAATATTCTCTGTCCATGGTGCCTTAATATCACAATTCTAACAAACTCTCAATCATCATCAGTCAGGTCCATTATACTGCAGTCTTACCTCCTTTAATAGCTGCTTATATCTTTACATCTTTTAAATGTGTACCAGAAATCCCCAAAGTGAATTTCACACATTCCATGTATCCTTTTTGTCTGGTTGATGTTGTAACCAACAGTTTTGCTGAATGAAACATGAAGCATGAACTATTAAGTAGCATTTGAAAATCTTTGTTTTTTAAACATGTTTAATTTGATGATACTTTTGATACAAATAATGAGTTACCAGAGTTAGCTTCCTTTGTATTCTACTTCTATATAACACAATTTTCTTCCTCACGTAAGTAAAAATGTAAAATACAGTCACACATCACTGAATGACAGGAATACTTTCTGAGAAATGCATCGTTAGTCAATTTTGTCATTGTGCAAGCACCGCAGAGTACACTTACGGAAACATAGATGGTACAGCCTACTACACATCTAGGCTAAATGGGATAGCCTATTGTTCCTGGGCTATAAACCTGTATGTATAGTATGTTCCTGTACCGAATACTGTAGGCAGTGGTAACACAATGGTAAGTATTTTTGTAGTTAAACATATATAAACATGGAAAAGATACAGTAAAAATATGATATAAAAGATTAAAAATTGTACATCAATATGAGGCACTTACTATGAATGAAACTTGAAGGACTGGAAGTTGCTTTGGATGAGTCAGTGAGTGAATAGTGTGAGTGACTATGAAGGCCTGGGACATCACCGTATTCTACTGTAGGCTTCATAAACACTGTAAACTTTGGCTACATTCAGTGTATTAAAAAAATTTCTTTCTTCAATAATAAATTAAACTTAGCTTACTGTAACTTTATTACTTTATAAATGTTTTAATTTTTTGACTCTTTTGTTAATAACATAAAATGCAAATATGCTGTACAGATGTACAAAAATATTTTCTTTCTTTCTTTTTTTTTGGAGATGGAGTATCACTCTGTCACCCAGGCTGGAGTGCAGTGGCACGATCTTGACTCACTGCAAGCTCCACCTCCCAGGTTCAAGTGATTCTCCTGCCTCAACCTCCCAAGTAGCTGGGATTACAAGTGTGCACAACCACACTCGGCTAATTTTTTGTATTTTAGTAAAGACACTGTTTCACCATGTTGGCCAGTCTGGTCTCAAACCCCTGACCTCGAGTGACGTGCCGGCCTCAGCCTCCCAAAGTGCTGGGATTACAGACCTGAGCCACCACACCAGGCCAAATATTTTCTTTATATCCTTGTTCTATAAGCTTTTTTTTCAATGTTTAAAATTTTTATTTTTATTTTTACTTTTACTATTTAACTAAGACACAAGAGCACACATAAACATAGGCCTACACAGGGTCATGGTCATCAGTATCACTGTCTTCGACCTCCACATCTCGTCCCACTGGAAGGGATTCAGGGGTAGTTCACATGAAGTTGTCAGCTCCTTTGGTAACAATACCTTTGTCTGGAATACTTCCAAAAGGACCTACCTGAGATTGTTTTACAGTAAACTTTTTTTTTAATAAGTAGAAGGAATACGCTCTAGAGTAATGATAAAATGTGTATTATAAACCATTGATATTGTCATTTCTTATCATTATCAAGTTTTATATACTACATAATTGTATGTACTATACTTTTATACAACCACCAATGCAGTAGGTTTATTTACACCAGCACCACCACAACAAGTGAGTAATGTGTTGCACTGCAAAGTTTTGACAGCTACAACCTCACTAGGTGATACAAGTTTTTCAGCTTCATTATAATCTTATGAGACCACTGTATGTATGTAGTCCATAGTTGATCTGAAGTCCTTATGGGGCATGTTGACCATTTGTTCAGTGGGTCTGATACAATCTTTCGTGAGTAGCTATTGATGATTTATGATAGAGGCCCTCCAAAATATTCATTAGTACATGTTCCCCTTTCTTCTTACAATCACTTTCTCTGAACGATACACCCACATGCACACACACAATTTACTTCTGAGCCTAGATATTTAATAATTTTTAATTCACACAGATTATAAATTAATGAACAACACGATACTTCTTTAATTGAAGAAGTGTACTTTCAGAGTAAAATAAATGTTAACTAACCTTATTTGTATTTCAGGGATTCAGCTTCCCTCCCTTCTAACTAACTTAAATGCCACGCTGTGTTTCTGGATTCGTTAACAACTCCAAGCACATTTCCCTCCCCTTGCCTCTGTCAACCCTGCAAGCTGTTCCTTCTGACTTCAAAGTGCAAATATTTTTGCTTCATCATCAGTTTTCTAGTCTGAAGGGAGAGTTGGCTCACCTAAAAAGAAACAGTACTTCGCAACAAAAACAATAGAATAGAGATGCTAATCAAGGCTTCCTTTTAAAATATGTATGCCTTTTCCTCCAAAAATAAAAAAGGAAAATTTCTTTTATAAAAGAATAAAGGCAACGTGTGAAACAGACCTTCAAATATTATTAATCATATTTTTAAAATTCAAGTTATTGAAATCAGACAGCACAATTAGCTCAATTGTTTATGCATTCAGACAGTTATTTAGATCAGGTATTTAATATTTTGCAAAAATTAAAATGTTTGTAAACAAAAGTTCCCAAGTTACTCTCATCATTTGTTCCCAGTTACCTCGATGTAGCTGGATGATGTATGCAAAAGTATCACCTTTTAAATATTGGCTTTGCTTTCTATTAACAGGTTCTAATCCTTTTGGCATCCCTGTTCTTAGCTTTTAGTGCACATAGTCAATCTTTCCTGTTTATCCTGAAGATCAACACTGACGGTCTTACAACCTGAGACAATATAATGTTGAGCTTAATCTAAAATGCAAATGTTGCAGTGTTTCAAACACATCACCAAAAGACAATATTCATTTCCTATTTACTTTGCAAACTTCCTTTGCTAGCTGGCTGGCTGGATTCTGGTCAACTTTGGACTCTGCAGGAATATGAAACATTAATTATACTTGGGTCCATTTTTTCGATTTCTTAAATCCACACTTCTAATGAAAGACGTGAAGAAGAAACAGACTTCAATCAAACATTTTTAGGATGCCATTTAATTGTGTAAGTCATTTGAATTGGTTCTACTTGGTTTTCTTCACATTGTTCACATTGTTCTAGTCAGTCATTGAAGGAGTTGCTTTAAACTTCTAAGATTGTTGTATTTATTGTGAACAAACGAAAATAGACCAGTTTTTTTTTTTTTGTATCTTGCTTGGCAGTGTATTAAGCGTTGTCCTACAATATGTTCTTTGCTTTTTCCTGGGAACTTACTAAATACATTTCATCCCTCATTTTACAAGTGAAGAGAGAGTGGCACAGATGAAGCAACACACTAAAAGTCACAAAGCTTATGCAGTCAGACATTGTTCTCTACAGCCGGTCATGCTTGTTGTTCTGGATTATGAAAATTTTATTTCTGCTCCATTAGACAAAGGCCCTTAAAAATTACCTTTATATGCTTACATATATATATATATATATTTATACTTTAAATTCTAGGGTACATGTGCACAACGTGCAGGTTTGTTACATATGTATACATGTGCCATGTTGGTTTGCTGCATCCATTAACCTGTCATTTGCATTAGGTATTTCTCCTGACGCTACCCCTCCCCCATCCTCCCACCCCATGACAGTGTGTGATGTTCCCCGCCCTGTGTCCAAGTGTTCTCATTGTTCGATTCCCACCTATGAGTGAGAACATGTGGTGTTTGATTTTCTGTCCTTGTGATAGTTTGCTCAGAATGATGGTTTCCAGCTTCATCCATGTCCCTGCAAAGGACATGAACTCACCCTTTTTTATGGCTACATAGTATTCCATGGTGCATATTTGCCACATTTTCTTAATCCAGTCTGTCATTGATGGACATCTGGGTTGGCTCCAAGTCGTTGCTATTGTGAATAGTGCCACAATAAACATACGTGTGCATGTGTCTTTATAACAGCATGATTTATAATCCTTTGGGTATATACCCAGTAATGGGATGGCTGGGTCAAATGGTATTTCTAGTTCTAGATCCTTGAGGAATTGCCACACTGTCTTCCACAATGGTTGAACTAGTTTACACTCCCACCAACAGTGTGAAAGCATTCCTATTTCTCCACATTGTCTCCAGCACCTATTGTTTCCTGACTTTTTAATGACCATCATTCTAACTGGTGTGAGATGGTATCTCATTGTGGTGTTGGTTTGCATTTTTCTAATGACCAGTGATGATGAACATTTTTTCATGTGTCTGTTGGCTGCATAAATGTCTTCTTTTGAGAAGTGTCTGTTCATATCCTTTGCCTCCTTTTTGATGGGGTTGTTTGATTTTTTTCTTGTAAATTTGTTTAAGTTCTTTGTAGATTCTGGATATTAGCCCTTTGTCACATGGGTAGATTGCAAAAATTTTCTCTCATTCTGTAGGTTGCCTGTTCACTCTAATGATAGTTTCTTTTGCTGTGCAGAAGCTCTTTAATTAGATCCCATTTGTCAATTTTGGCTTCTGTTGCCATTGCTTTTGGTGTTTTACTCATGAAGTCCTTGCCCATGCCTATGTCCTGAATGGTATTGCCTAGGTTTTCTTCTATGGTTTTTATGGTTTTAGGTCTAACATTTAAGTCTTTAATCCATCTTGAATTAATTTTTGTATAAGGTATAAGGAAGGGATCTAGTTTCAGCTTTCTACATATGGCTAGCCAGTTTCCCCAGCACCATTTATTAAATAGGGAATCCTTTCCCCATTGCTTGTTTTTGTCAGGTTTGTCAAAGATCAGGTCAATCAGGCAAGAGAAAAAAATAAAGGGTATTCAGTTAGGAAAAGAGGAAGTCAAATTGTCCCTGTTTGTAGATGACATGATTGTATATTTAGAAAACCCCATCGTCTCACCCCAGAATCTCTTTATGCTGATAAGCAACTTCAGCAAAGTCTCAGGATACAAAATCACTGTGCAAAAATCACACGCATTCCTGTACTCCAATAACAGACAAACAGAGAGCCAAATCATGAGTGAACTCCCATTCACAATTGCTACAAAAAGAATAAAATACCTAGGGATCAAACTTACAAGGGATGTGAAGGACCTCTTCAAGGAGAGCTACAAACCACTGCTCAACGAAATAAAAGAGGACACAAACAAGTGGAAGAACATTCTATGCTCATGGATAGGAAGAATCAGTATCATGAAAATGGCCATAATGCTCAAGGTAATTTATAGATTCAATGCCATCCCCATCAAGCTACCAGTGATTTTCTTCACAGAACTGGAAAAAACTACTTTAAAGTTCATATGGAACCAAAAAAGAGCCCACATTGCCAAGGCAATCCTAAGCAAAAAGAAGAAAGCTGGAGGCATCACACTACCTGACGTCAAACTATACTACGAGGCTTCAGTAACCAAAACAGAGATATAGACCAATGGAACAGGACAGAGGCCTCAGAAATAACACCACACATCTACAACATTCTGATATTTGAAAAATTACCTTTATATTCTATAGCAAATACCAATGTCAAGTTGGAAGTTAGAACTATGAAAATCATTAATTACAATTCACTTAAGCGTGGATTATTTAAAACCAAAGATGGGATTATTTCAAGTTACACCACGAATTTTCCCCCATCCTTTTTACTTCTCCATAATTACAAAGTTATTATATGCATAGCCCTTACCCCACTATATCTTCCTCTTCCTTCCCCAAGGGTTACTGCAATCAGTATGGTACATGTACATCACACCATATACATATATCATAAGGCATATATGATCATATGGAAATGTATGATTTAGTTTTATGTTTTTAAAAAATGGAAGACCGTATTTTGTTTTGTAACTTGCTTTTTTACTTAATAATATATCTTGGGCACCTCTATTTCAGTATATTTAAATCTGTCTCTGCCGCATTCTTCTAAAATGCTTTATAGTATGGGTTTTTCTGATTTATTTAATCATCCTCCTATTAATAGATATCTAGATTTCTTCCATGTGTTAATTATGTGAGATAGTGCAACAATGATTATTCTCATGAGTGCACATATGGTTTTTTTTTAATAAGACAGATAATGTTAAGTGGAATTGCTAGGTCAAAAAGTACACATACAAGGCACAAGATAATTTTTTTCTCACACTCTCTGCTTAATTAAAATATTTTTTTCACTTTTGCCCCTGGTGAATTAAAATATCTCACTTTAAATTTTGAATATTCTTGAATTTTACTGAGATTAGGTAGGCCTTTGTGTATTTATTGGTCATTTAGATTTCTATAAATTTTCTATTTATTGTATGTTTCTCCTCAACATACAGTGGCGAAACAGGATCATTTGTCGACTTTTCAGAATCTTCATTTTTAAGGAAAAGTTCTAGTATCTGAGCTAAAAAAGCATTTCCTTTCAAATTTAATTGCTTAAAAATCAAGGTCTTGGTGTTATCCTCTGGAAAGAATTTGGATGTGATGCTTCATTTTTGTGCAGCCAGAATCACTCACATATCTTCTTGTTTCTGTCTTGCCAAAGACTACACACTCAACCTATTTAGTAGGCATGCTTGCCAACAGATTCTAATTCTGATGGCTCTTCCCTTAAAAGAAAAGTAATATCTCTCAAATCCGATAATATTATGATGTCTATACTTCCAGAGAAGTCTGAAAATGTAAGAAATTCTGGTGGATAATTTAGAGGTTTATTCTTTTCATTTTGAGGGCGTTTGGGGGGCAGCTCAGTCTTAAAAGAATTCTTACTCTATAGAAAGTAAACATTTGTTTATTAGACTTCTTTTGGCTCTGCCAGTCATGACCTACTTAGCATAAAAATGAAGTTATGTTAAATCAACTTGATAGAACTGGATAAGTTCCAGAATGCAATGTCTGTATGCATATAAAGATATGCTGACTCAAACTAAGTACCTAAAGCTTCTAAGTAACTTTTTGCATGATTTTGAGGATAGAAAAATAATTAAGAAGCTAGAGATAATCCCAAGATTTTGCTGATAAGAGAATAGAATTATGCCCTGGAATGTACTTCCTTGGGGAGTAAGACAAAGAACGTAGCTCTTTGTAACAGTCTCATATAATTAAACTGATATGGAAGCATTGAGACCTATCAGAAAGTTTTTAGTGTGCCAGCTTATTAAAGAATCACCATTTTGATCATCACAAAGACTCCAGATATATTACAGCATGGCTAATATGCCAAATTCTAATGCTAGAAACTTCCAAAAGAAGAATTTATATTTTTAGAGAGTATTTGAACCTTTTTATCCAATTTTTACCATTAAAATTAGAATGCTGTTAAAAATGTTTAGAAATCTAAAAAATACTTTATGTATTTAAAAAATTATGTTTTCCTATGACTGATAAGCCACTACATATCTAAACTTCTGCTAAAGGATTTTAAAAATATATTTTCATGACAACAAGAAGATTGTGGATATTTTCATCACTTATATGACATCTGGTATCTTCTTTGCCGCCAAGATCTATAAATGGCTTAAACTGTCACTTAACTTTGAAAAAAGCAACCTTAATAAACAAGCCAAAAAACCTAAAGTATAATAATCAATATAGCAACAACTGTACAAAGCTCTAATATTGGTGGCTACCGAAAATAAATTTATGTCAGAGAGAAAAATTTAAGGTTAACTAAAATTCAAAGTAAGAAAATAAAAATTAGCAAATTTATTCATTTGATTTAGTATAATCTTATGGTCTCATACAGTTAATGGCTTATATTAGAGGCCCAGTTATCTATTGCTGAATAACAAATCACCGCAAAACTTAGTAGCTTAAAATGACATCATTTTATTATCTCCACCATTCTGTGAATCAACTAGGCCCAGCTCCATGTGATGCCAACTGGGTCTGCTATATCCAAGATGGCTCACTACACGCCTGGCACTTTGGTGAAGAAAGCTGAGTATCTCAGCTCAGCTGTTGGGATGCTGTGACAACTGCATCTCCAAATCCACTCTCCAACAAAATAGCCAACATTTTTACATGGCAGCATGGAGCTATCCTAAAAAGCAAAGCAGAACCTACCAGGCCTTCTTAATTTTTAAATTTTTATTATTTTTTTTTGAGATGGAGTCTCGCTCTGTCGCCCAGGCTGGAGTGCAGTGGTGCCATCTCGGCTCACTGCAAGCTCAGCCTCCCGGGTTCACGCCATTCTCCTGCCTTAGCCTCCCAAGTGGCTGGGACTACAGGCGCCCGCCACCATGCCTGGCTAATTTTTTGTATTTTTAGTAGAGACGGGGTTTCACCGTGTTAGGCAGGATGGTCTCGATCTCCTGACCTCGTGATTCGCATGTCTCAGCCTCCCAAAGTGCTGGGATTACAGGTGTGAGCCACTGCGCCTGGCCTGAACCTGCCAGGCCTTCTATGGCTTACACCAGAAACTGGCCCAGAAACACTTGTACTACATCTAATTGCTTAAAGCAAATCACAGAGATAGCACATATGTACTATGGCAGAACTTAGACTAGGACAGCTGGTTCATTGGGGCCATTTTTGGTGAGTAGCTACCACACTTAGTCCTCTAGCCAAGGATGATGCATTTTCCTTTCACTTTCAAAATAACACTTACCAATCTCCCTAAACCCCCAAATCTCATCACCATCAGTATTATACTTTAAGTTCAGAATCTCATCATGTAAATCAAGTCAAGCTGCTGTATTTAGCAACTGGCTTCTAAAGCAAATAGATCGAGGCAAGTAGGGTGAGGGTGGAACTTCCTCTTGATCAGAAGACCATCAAATAAAGAAACCAGCTATAGGCCCCCACATTTCCACCTTTCAATGAGGAGACATGATCAAGAGAACCACAATACATACCTCCACTTAAAAAGAGGCAGGACAATGTGAGTGACATTGCAGTCACTGGGATGAGAAAATTCTGAGATCCAGTAGGAACAAGCTACCATTTCACCTTGCTCAAGAGGCAGGGCTTATGTTGATTAGGAACCATATATGTTCCCTGGGGTGGTTCTTCTTGACGCCTGGCCGCACACCATGAGCTCTTCAATGACATATGTTTGCAGCTGCATAGTGTTCTTAGCCTGCTTTCTGCCCATAAGAAGTTGGGGACGCAAGTGTTGTTATGTTTTGAGCAGTATCTGTTCCTTTCAGTCCAGGCTATTATAATTCCTTTTAAAATATGTGAACTTGTGTACAAATTATAATCGAATTCATTAGACAAAATTGACATCCACCTATTTCTCTGAGTGGAGTCTTTCTCTATTTGGGGTTACTTGTGAAGACCCTCACAGCAGAGAGGGTCAAAGAGTCTTGTCCTTAAAATTCTTAGAAGCAATTTCTACTGAGAGGAAAATGAGACACTCTTCCACAATTTCCTGAAATCTCAACCAAATTACAACCATAGCTTTGGTTTGATCGTGAGCCTGAGGCCACAGATTTTACTGGCAGCACCCTGGGTTTGACCTCATTCCCTGAATTTTTTCCCATAACCACCAAAAATTATTTCATGCTTTTCTTTTTTGCAGTGAATGTTCCCCACCCCTGGCAAAAAATGATCTTTTGTTTTGCCTTTCTATAATTTAATATAAATGAAATGATACAGTATTTACTCTTTAATATCTGGCTTCTTTGGCTAAGCATAATGCTTTTGAGAGTCATTTATGCTTTTTTGTAAAATGGTTGTTCAAACCTTTCTCTCTCTTTTTAATCGTTTATTTGTCTTATTGTCAAGCTGTCAAGGGTTTTTTTGGTGTATTACAAATACAAGCACTTTGCCAGATATATGTATCTCTAATATTTTCTCTCAGATTGGCACTTTTGTTTTCATTTTCAATAGAATGTTGTGTTTTCTTTTCAATTGGTTTAAATTGTTTTCTAATTTTCCTTGTGATTTTTGTCTTTGACCCATGTATTCTTTAAAAGTATACTGAACAAATGCCAAATAACGGGGTATTTTTTTCCGTATAACTTTTTGTTATTTATTTCTAATCAATTCATTCATCAATGAATGTACCTCCATAATTTGTCTACGCTTCTAAATTTGTCAAGACTTTTTTTTATGCTCCAGGATATATTCTGTGGTAGGCAGCTTTTAAGATGTTCCACCTGTAATCACTGGCTCCTGCATTTAGGTCCTTGTGTAACCCCGGACTTTGATTGTAGGCGGATTTAGCGACTAGCTCCTAGGAAATAGAATAAGGCAGATGTGATGGAATCTCACCTCTGAAATTAGGTTATAAAATGACTACAGCTTCTGTCTTAGATACTCTTTCTTGGACCTCTCATTCTGGGGGGAAGCCGGCTGCCATTTTGAGAGACAGTTCTGTGCAGAGGCTCATGTGACTGACCTGGATCAGAGCATCTGGGGCCTGCTCCAAGGCGGGTGAATTATTTTGAAAGCAGAACCCCTCTGAGTCAGCAATTTTGATGAATGTAGCCCCAGCTGACACATTGACTGCGGTAGCATCATAAAAGACCCATAGCTAGAACCACCCAGCTAAGCTGCTCCCAGATTCTTGACTCACAGAAACTGTGCAATAATGAATGTTTGTTGTTTATACTTATTAAGTTTTGGTAAAATTTGTTATGCAACAATAGATAACTAACATAGATATTGGTTATACTTCTTGGTGAATGTTCTGTTACTTGTAAGGAATGTGTATTTTTCATTCTTTTTGAGTGCATTGTTCCATAAAATCAATTAGGTCAATTCAGATAAAAGTTTGCTCAATTATTCTATATGCTAACTTCTGTTTTCTTTTACTTTCTTTTTCTGTCAATTACTGTTGTAATGTTGAAATTTTCAACTGTAATTGTGAATTTCCCTGTTTATTTGTTTACATTAATAGGTTTTTATTTCATGTATCATAACATTCTCTTATTAGCTGCCTACACATATAAGAAATGTGGTATCTTCTTGATGAATTGATCATTATTGTTGTAAAATTTCCACCTTTATATCTGGTAATATTCCTTGCCCTAAAGTCCATTTTATATGACCTCTCCAGCTTTCTTTTGAACAATGTTGCAATTATATATATATTTTCCCATTCTTTTAACTTTTCTGCATTTTTACATTTACAATACATTTTCTGTAGACAGCATACAGTTGAGTATTTTTATTCACGTTGAAAATTTCTGCTTTTAAATTGGAGTATTTACCCATTTACATTAAAGTGGTTATTGATGTGTTTGAGTTTAAATTTAACACCTTGGGGTTTTTTTTCTGTTTGTTTCATTTTTACATTTTTGCTTATTTCCTGCCTTACATTAATTGCAAATATTTTCAGATTTTGTTTTATCTACACAATTTCTTATTAGTGTTACCTCATTTATCTACTTTTAGAGGTTGCTTTAGGTTTACAATATTGATTTGTAATTTGTGGCACAGATGTTTCAAATAATATTATGCCACTTTGATATATAGGCCATTCTTCATAATAATATCCGAGACATTACATTCAGGAAAGCACATTTTTCAATGAAAATTTCCAGGGCTGAAAATACAAGACAGAGAAAAGATTTGTCATATGAATACATAGCCTAATAAGGACTAAGTCTTTATTCAAACAATTATATTGTTAATTAAAAAGACAATTTTGGCTATCTGGGAATAGCATGCTAATTACTCTTTTAGACTATGAAAATTATTTTTAGTGCTGGACTGAGAGCTGGAAAGCAAGGGCTGCTTACCAGATAATGGACAAACACCACTGTGCTCGGTTATCTTTACATTCTTCCAGGCTTCCATATTCAATTAATAATTATTTATATGATAAAAAGAGTGGTTATTTGTTTATTATTTTTAAAACACCATTTGGGTTCTCTGAATAGAATGATTTGCTAAAAGATTAGAGTACATGTGGAAAGGCCATAGACATCCAGAGTTCTATAATTGTTTCCAGAGGGGTGACTAGGTTCCCCAATATATGAATCACAAGAATCTACTCTTTGCACAATCAAGAGTGTAGGAATGCTATTCTACTTACTATTACAAAGCCTGGACCTTGACAAATGTACAAATGCAAAAACACTACTGGGTTGGTTTCCAGAATTTGGTTAATTGAGGATATACCTAAACTGAGTGTAGAAATCTCAATGCAGTCTCAGTGCTGAAGGAATTTTTGAGCAAATGCTGGAGGAATTATATGTGTGTGTATGTCTATTTCAAAACCAATGCTCAGAAGTAGCAAATCAGTCAGTACTATCTAACAAACAGAAGCAAATATAAAAAGAAAGATGCCTTCTGACAATCTTCCCTATAGCACAGAATATAGGAAATGAATTTGGAACTGAATTGGATTTTTTAAATGAGCTAGTTTTCCTCCTTCTCAATGGTAGATTTATATATAATCAACGAACATCTGTTTCCATTCTTTTACTATCAACATGTGTTTTTATAATTAAAATACATTATCTGTAGACAACATGTAGTTGGGTCTTAATTCCTTTTATTCAGTCTAACAATTTCTGCCTTTTATTGAAGTGCTTACCCATTTACATTTAATGTGATTATAGACGCCGCCTCTTTCAGGGAATCTACTTATTGGATAAATTTGAACATTTCTCATGTTTAACTCTTTTAAATTTGCCAGCCCATTTAGAGCAGGCAGACATCCTAAGGTATATCACGACAGTGATCTGATCTTTTTTGTC
Source organism: Symphalangus syndactylus (assembly GCF_028878055.3). Lineage (NCBI taxonomy): Eukaryota > Metazoa > Chordata > Mammalia > Primates > Hylobatidae > Symphalangus > Symphalangus syndactylus. The sequence continues at coordinate 105,527,986 of NC_072424.2, forward strand.
ATATATAAGCCATGTCTTCATTAAAAGGAAGTTCCCAGGGCATAATGTTTCATTTTCCTTATGTGTGCAGTTTTGTATTTTATTTTTAGTAAGTTATACACGACAGTACTTCATCCAGTTCGACTATACTGAAGTGTTTATTAAAGTCTAGTCCTAAAAGTCACTCAAGTGGAATTTTTTCTTTTGCTAAAAAAATGGAAGGAATTGGAGAATAAAGAAATAATACCTATTGGGTTGCTTGAACCCAGGTTTTCATTTTATGATGCTAATTTTATTATACTGCACAGAAGCAGATTCATCTAATTCAGGAGCAAGTTCATGTGTTATATCTGCAGGATGTACATACTTAGTTATTACAACATTCTCTCTCTCCTGAGGAACATAGGCAAAGATTCCATGAAAGAAAATTTCTGCAGAAAACTGAAACTACAGACTGCCTACGTGTGATGATAAGTCAATCTGTCAAAAAGGCAGTTACTGAGCACATTAGGGGTTCAATGCATTCCTCTAAGTGCCTGATCTCACTTACTTTTGACTTTATCATCTTTCAGAAGGAATTAAAAACCCTTCTCCCTGACTGATCCTTCTTTGGGCATTAAACAATGATAAAATATATCTTTAAATAGAGTTTAACTTCAGATACCCCCCCTTTAACATCACACCCTCCTCAAATCTCTCAGTGGGTTAACATCGAGTTTGAATTTATGCATTATTTTCCAGAGACAGAGACATACAAGTAGGTTTTTCAAGTCAGTATTGGAGAAGAGATACTTAGATTAACATAGTCTTCTGGATTTGCCAATCATATAGAGTTAATCATCACTCATTACTTCCCTCATTTTATTTTGCTCGTTCATTTACCAAATAAAATTTTAAGTCACTGAAAAATATACTATATTGCACAGAATAAAACACTGTCTCTGAATTGAAGAGCGCCAATGACAAATAGTATTTCTAATGTGGTGTAGGAAGTGCTATAATATGGGTATGAATTGAAGCTCAAAATTCATTTTTATCAAAAATAGTGGAGCTTGTCAATCTGCAAATCAAATGAGTTAAAGCTGTGAAATATAGGAAAAATTTCATAACCTCTCTTGGCCTTTAGTTGCTCCACCAGTAAGAGACATTTAGAAGCGACCACCTGTAAAGCTTAATGTTCTAATTATACTGTTTTATATAGCTTCAATTTTCCTAATAGTTCAAAAATTTCTGTTTCATAAAGAGCAGCTCTAAAGGTATATTTCTTCCATAACTTTTTCTTTCAAAAATTTATCTCCCCTGCATATCCTTGTTAATTTTCTGTCTTGTCGATCTGACTAATATTGACAGCAGAGTGTTAAAGTCTCCCAATATTATTGTGTGGGAGTCTAAGTCTCTTTGTAGGTCTCTGAGAGCTTGCTTTATGAATCTGGGTGATCCTGTATTGGGTGCATATATATTTAGGATAGTAGCTCTTTTTGTTTCGTTGATCGCTTTACCATTATGTAATGCCTTTCTTTGTCTTTTTTGATCTTTGTTGGTTTAAAGTCTGTTTTATCAGAGACTATGTTTGCAGCCCTTGCTTTTTTTTTCGTTTGTTTGTTTCTCTTTGCTTGGTAAATATTCCTCCATCCCTTTTTTTTGAGCCTATCTGTCTTTGCACATGAGATGGGTCTCCTGAATACACCACACCGATGGGTCTTTACTCTACCCAATTTGCCAGTCTGTGTCTTTTAATTGGGGTATTTAGCCCATTTATATTTAAGGTTAATATTGTTATGTGCAAATTTGATCCTGTAATTATGATGCCAGCTAGTTATTTTGCCCATTAGTTGATGCAGTTTCTTCATAGTGTTGATGGTCTTTACAATTTGGTATGCTTTTGCAGTGGCTGGTACCAGTTTTTCCTTCCCATATTTAGTGCTTCCTTCAGGAGCTCTTGTAAGGCAGGCCTGGTGGTGACAAAATCTCTCAGCATTTGCTTTTCTGTAAAGGATTTTATTTCTCCTTCACTTATGAAGCTTAGTTTGGCTGGATGTGAAATTCTGGGTTGAAAATTCTTTTCTTTAAGAATGTTGAATATTGGCCCCTACTCTCTTCTGGCTTGTAGGGTTTCTGCAGAGAAATCCACTGTTAGTCTGATAGGCTTCTCTTTGTGGGTAACACAACCTTTCTTTCTGGTTGCTCTTCACATTTTTTCCTTCATTTCAACCTTGGTGAATCTGACAGTTATGTGTCTTGGGGTTGCTCTTCTCCAGGAGTATCTCTGTGGTGTTCTCTGTATTTCCTGAATTTGAATGTTGGCCTGTCTTGCTAGGTTGGGGAAGTTCTCCTGAATAATATCCTGAAGTGTGTTTTCCAACTTGGTTCCATTCTTCCTGTCACTTGTTTGGTCTTTTCACATAGTCCTATATTTCTTGGAGGCTTTGTTTGTTGCTTTTCATTCTTTTCTCTCTAATCTTATCTTCAAGCTTATTTCATTAAGTTAATCTTCAATCTCTGATATCCTTTCTTCCGCTTGATCGATTTGGTTATTGATACTTGTGTATGCTTCACAAAGTTCTTGTGCTGGTGTTTCAGCTCCATCAGGTCATCATGTTCTTCTCTAAACTGGTTATTCTAGTTAGTAATTCATCTAACCTTTTTTCAAGGTTCTTAGCTTCCTTGCATGGGGTTAAAACATGCTCCTTTAGCTTGGAGGAGTTTGTTATTACCCACCTTCCGAAGCCTACTTCTGTCAATTTGTCAAACTCATTCTCCATCCAGTTTTGTTCTCCCTTGCTGGTGAGGAGTTGTGATCTTTTGGAGAAGAAGAAGTGTTCTGGTTTTTGGAATTTTCAGCCTTTTTGTGCTGATTTCTCCCCATCTTTGTGGATTTATCTATCTTTTGTCTTTGATGTTGGTGACCTTCAGATGGGGTTTCTGTGTCTGGACATCCTTTTTTCTTGATGTTGATGCTATTCCTTTCTGCTTATTATTTTTCCTTCTAACAGTCAGGTCCCACTGCTGCAGGTCTGCTGGAGTTTGCCTGGGTATCACCAGTGGAGGCTGCAGAACAGCAAAGATTGCTGCCTGTTCCTTCCTCTGGAAGCTTTGTCCCAGAAGGGCACCCACCAGATGCCAGCTGGAGCTCTCTTGTATGAGGTGTCTGTCGACCCCTCCTGGGAGATGTCTCCCAGTCAGGTGGCACCGGGATCAGGGATCCACTTGACGAGGCAGTCTGTCCCTTAGCAGAGCTCAAGCGCTGTGCGGGGAGATTTGCTGCTCTCTTCAAAGCCAGCAGGCAGGAATGTTTAAGTCTGCTGAAGCTCTGCTCGAAGAGAAGCAATCTATAGAGGCAGTCTGGCTATGGCAGCTTTCCCAGGCTGCAGTGTACTCCACCCAATTTGAACTTCCTGGTGGCTTTGTTTACACTGTCAGGGGAAAACCACCTACTCAAGCCTTGGTAATGGTGGACAACTCTCCCTGCACCAAGCACAAGCATCCCAAGTCAACTTTAGCCTGCTGTGCTGGTAGCGAGAATTTCAAGCCAGTGGATGTTACCTTGCTAGGCTCCATGGGGGTGGGATCCACTGAGCTAGACCACTTGGCCCCCTGGCTTCAGCCCTCATTCCAGGGAAGCGAACAGTTCTGTCCCACTGGCATTCCAGGTGCCACTGTGGTACAAAAAAAAACTCCTGCAGCTAGCTTGGTGTCTGCCCAAACAGCTGCCCAGTTTTGTGCTTGAAACCCAGGGCCCTAGTGGTGTAGGCACCCAAGGGAATATCCTAGTCTGTGGGTTGCAAAGACCATGGGAAAAGCATAGTATCTGGGCCAGGATGCACCATTCCTCATGACACAGTCCCTCATGGCTTCCCTTGGCTAGGGGAGGGAGTTCCCTGACCCCTTGCACTTCCCTGGTGAGGTGATGCCCCGCCCTGCTTTAGCTTGCCCTCCATGGGCTGCACCCACTGTCTAACCAGCCCCAATGAGATGAGTGGGGTACCTCAGTTGGAAATGCAGAAATCACCCACCTTCTGCGTTGATCTCGCTGGGAGCTGCAGACTTGAGCTCTTCCTATTTGGCCACGCTCCACCTCCTCTTCCATGCTCATGGATAGGAAGAATCAATATCATAAAAATGGCCATACTGCCCAAAGTGATTTATAGACTCAATGCTACTCCCATCAAGCTACCATGGACTTTCTTCACAGAATTAGAAAAAACTACTTTAAATTTCATATGGAACCAAAAGAGAACCTACATAGCCAAAACAATCCTAAGCAAAAAGAGCAAAACTGGAGGTATGATGCTACCTGACTTCAAAGTATACTACAAGGCTATAGTAACCAAAACAGCATAGTACTAGGACCAAAACAGAGATATAGATCAATGGAACAGAACAGAGGCCTCAGAAATAATGCCACACATCTACAACCACCTGATCTTTGACAAACCTGACAAAAATAAGCAATGGAGAAAGGATTCTCTATTTAATAAATGGTGTTGGGAAAACTGGCTAGCCATATGCAGAAAATTGAAACTGGACCCCTTCCTTACGCTTCATACAAAAATTAACTCGACATGGATTAAAGACTTAAATATTAGACCTAAAACCATAAAAATGCCAGAAGAAAATTATTGCAATCCATCTGACAAAGAGCTAATATCCAGAATCTACAAGGAACTTAAACAAATTTACAAGAAAAATCAAACAACCCCATCAAAAAGTGGGTAAAGGATATGAACAGCTACTTCTCAAAAGAAGACATTTATGAGGCCAGAAAAACATGAACAAAAGCTCATCATGACTGGTCATTAGAGAAATGCACATCAAAACCACAATGAGATACCATCTCACACCAGTTAGAATGGCGATCATTAAAAAGTCAGGAAACAGCAGATGCTGGAGAGGATGTGGAGAAATACGAACACTGTTATACTTTTGTTGGGAATGTAAATTAGTTCAACCATTGTAGAAGACAGTGTGGTGATTCCTCAAGGATCTAGAACCTGAAATACCATTTGACCCAGCAATCCCATTACTGGGTATATACCCAAAGGATTATAAATCATTCTATTATAAAGGCACATGCACACATATGTTTATTGCAGCACTGTTCACAATAGCAAAGACTTGGAACCAACCCAAATGCCCATTGATGGTAGACTGGATGAAGAAAATGTGGCACATATATACCATGGAATACTATGTAGACATATAAAAGGATGAGTTCATGTCCTTTGCAGGGACATGGATGAAACTGGAAACCATCATTCTCAGCAAACTAACACAGGAAAAGAAAACCAAACACCGCATATTGTCACTCATAAGTGGGAGTTGAACAATGAGAACACATGGACAGACAGAGGGGAACATCACACACCGGGGCCTGTTGGTGAGTGGAGGGCTAGAGGAGGGATAGCATTAGGAGAATACCTAATGTAGATGATGGGCTGATGGGTGCAGCAGACCACCATGGCACGTGTATATCTATGTAACAAACCTGCATGTTCTGCAGATGTATCCCAGAACTTAAAGTATATGTAAAAAAAATTTATTTCCCCAAATTCCATTTCCCTTTTTTCCAGCAAAGTCCAGACTCTCATTTAGGCTATATCCCTCTTGCTTCTCAGTCTACCTGAACTGAATGAAGTACATACCTATCTCCAGAACAAATGTATAATCTTGACTGGTCCATCAGCACATTAAATCCTCTCACACACAATTCAGGGATTCATACATGACACAAAGCAGGCCAATCAGGGGAAACAAAACTCAGTTCTTTGGCTTCTGAGTCACTACTGAAGCAGAAATGTTTCTTTTGTTTTTTAGTGTCATGGCTCTGAAGATACTGAGCACTGTAATGGAACTGTGAATGGAACTACCCAGATGAGGTAGAGCTGAGATGGAGTCTGTGATGAGCTCTTTAATCCAGCACTTCTGAAAGAGCTCATCCCCTGGACTTCTCAGATTATATGTACACATGGGTACTTTTTAAAAAAACTTAGGCCTGTTTGAGAGGAGATTTCTATTTCTAACAACTGAAAGAGGCTTAAATTTCATAAGGTTTATCTATACAGGCATTCTAATTCCAAATTTTCAGATAGCAAACCCAGTCACTCTATCTATCTATCTATCTATCTATCTATCTATCTATCTATCTATCTATCATCTATCTATCAACCTATCTATCATCTGTCTACTTATCACCTATCTACCTGTCATCTATCTATCTGTCTGTCTTTCTATCTATCTGATATCCATGGTATACAGGAACAATTGCATAAAACTGAATTGAAATTTTGATCCTTAAGAAGCAATACTTTCTGCAGCACACTAACATGGCACATGTATACATATGTAACAAACCTGCACGTTGTGCACATTGTGCATGTGTACCCTAAAACTTAAAGTATAATAATAATAAAATTTAAAAAAAAGAAACAATACTTTCTCCAGATTGATACATTTAACTAGAGAGTTTTGTGTGGACTATATTTCTCTTCTTTAGATCTTATTTGGTTTAATCTTTACCATATAAAAGGATTATAAAAATATAATTGTTAAAATATCTCAGTTCACTTTTAAAGTTAAAGAACAACTGGTGAACCAGGTTAGCCATCTTTTCCTGCTTATTCAAAAATCAGAGCCTTAAGAATACTACAAATATAGACAAAACAACCTAAGAATATCTTTAATGAAGTGACTCATTATATAAGTACTATGCTTAATATTATCATAAATAATATTAATAGCATTTAGAAAAGAGGGCAAAAGACTACTTATTTTTCATAATTAATTATTGTTAAATATTTTGAATTAGCCATTGTAATTACATATTATACCAATTCATGAAATTCCCATTTTCTTTTTCTGACAGACTCAAGTTTGCTGACATTTAAGGCACTGAAAGTACCTCATCTTCTCATATGTACTCTATCTTAGTAGGAGATCTTTTTAGGAAGCAGCTTTATTTATTATTAAAAGTTTAAATATTTTATAAAACATTAATGACTTCGATAGCTCTAGGTATTCAATAAGATATTTTGCACTATTTGCACCCTGGGACAATCCTCTCAAAAAGTGAAATTTTATAAACCATATGGATAAAAGTACATAAATAAATGTGGCATTCTTATTTTTCTCAGGTAACAGAAAGCAAAATTACCCTGTTCTAGCCTACATATTTGAACAGTAAGTAGAATCATAATATCTTCAACAGCTTGGCCATCTGTTATTGTTCCAAAAAGCTTCAGGGAATTGTCTGTGTAATGGAATGTAAAACATTATCAACTGCTATGGTCTGAAATGTTGTGGAATAGAATCTGTAAAACTTTGTAGCCAGATGAATCAATTCAGAAAAATAAAAAGTGAGTATAAAACCAAAATTTGGGAAAAATAAAGGGTAGGTTTGTTTATATCTAAATTTAAGTATTTAAAATGAATATACTGATACTGACAGCCAGTGTTGGTTGAGTATTCATTACGTACCAAGTACTATTCTAAGTGCTTTTCTTGAATGAGCATTCTTAAGCCTCACAACAATTCTCTGAGGCATGTTACTATGCTTGTTTTATGAATTAGAAAATTGAGAAAAAGGGAGATTAAATAATTTGCCCAAGACCAACAGTTAGAAATGGCAGGCTAAGGACTTCTGAAAATCTATTTCAGCATAAAAGCAATGACCACTAGCAAAATTTGTCAGAATCAACTTTTGCAGAGCTCTAGAAATTAACTAAAAGGAAATCTTTTTTTAAAGAAAAGTGACTAAATCTTGATAAGAATGTGAGCTTTGTGACATTTTGAATTGTCCTATAGTAATTCTTCTCAGCTGCATGACAGCCTCGAAAACCAGCAGCCTTGCAATCACAGTAGCTGTGAGGAAAAGTAACTTTGCAACCACCGAAGAGGAGACACTTGGTTTGGAGCTCCTAAAAAAACTCGATTCCAAGAGCATTGCCACTATGTTAGCTGTTAGGAATCTCCCTGAAAAAGCACCCTTTCTAGGATTTGTCTTTACTAGAGCTGACTCCCTATTGTCCCCAGGAAAAGCCATATCAAAGAATCAGCAGCAATTATTAACCATTGCATCTTCCAGAGGCTGTGATACTAATTGTGGCAAACAGGAAGCAAGATATAGGTTTTTTAAAATATATTCTAAATTTTCCCAACTTTCCTGTTTATCTTTGTCTCTTTCCTGCACCCTAGCATGCACATGTGTGCACGCACACACACACACACACATACACAAACACATGCACACACCACCTTCTTCCTTTAGCCAGAAAACTTGCATGGATCTACTCATGCACATAAAAGGCCTCAGATATCACTAGTCCATTAGGTCTGCCAAGATGAATCTAGTCTGCTCCTAGCTGACACTCTGCTTTACCCATGTCACCACATTCTTTGCATGGCATCACCTTATCTTGATATGTTTCAAAGAAATTCAAACCTACCACTGGCACCAGGGAAATGCTTTTATCTCAACTGTCCTGCAAGTATGTGTGTGTAAAGAACTCCATACTGTAAACATATTATTACTGGGATCTGTTTTTTGAATGTATCATAGAGAACACATGATATACACAATGTCTTGACAATCAATACCATAAAATGATTCTCGTTTCTCATCATTACAAGCATCAGCATGGCATGTGGTTAATAAAGGAATGACATCTGTATTATCTAAAATTAAGTCTACCAACTATATTTATAAGCTAAAACATCAGCCTGCCACAGTGATAGATAGGTAGATAGGTAGATAGATAGATAGACAGATAGACAGATAGATAGATAGATATAGATATAGATAGATAGATGATAGATTAGATAGATAGATAGATAGATAGATAGATAGATAGATAGATAGATACTATTATGGTAACAAACACAAAGTCTCTAGATTAGAAAACAGATAGTTGAATATTCACAGAGCATCTTAGCACTGAGGAGGCTATGAGAGCCTAATGTTATCCTGCACAGACAGAGTAAGTATACCACCATGGACTCACAAAACTATGACACTTGGAGTTTGGCTGGCACATTGACCCACCCTTTCCTCAGGTGAGGGAGAGTCTTTTATTCTGCGATGTTAGCAAATGTTTACAGGGGAGATGTCTCTAAACCTCTCTGAAGCAACCTACTATTTCTATTTTCCAAGATGCATTTGCTATTCAACCACACTTTAACCAAGTTTGCCAGTGGTCTTTCCTCAAAAAGATTGGACTATGTGGTAATCTGAAAATATTTCATGGAGAATTGCCCCTCAACAATCAAATCCAGGGACTGACACCAGGCTAGTGACTTTCCCTGATTTACTCTACAGCTTTTGGTATTGAATAATGAAAGGTTGAGGGATGAACACAAAGGAAGCTTCTTATCCCACAGGAAAAAATTAAAATGCTTTATTTGCCAACATTGACATTTTCATTAAACAAATGAATGACATTCATAATTATTACCTTAATTCAAACTACCAGAACTTTTGAGAGTATTCATTTACTGACAGTAAGAAGGTACTCAATTATATTTTCAGATTATAGTACTCTATTTGAAAATAAGTTATTTTAACATTTTAGCCCCATATATTTTCTTAAAAAGGCACAACAAAAATGATCACATCAGCAGAAATTATTTCTTTCATCATTAGAAAGGCAATACATTATTTCAGTGAATAAATTCTACTCAGGCTATTTCACTTAATCCTCACTAACCCCACCCTACTCTCCAGGAAGACAAAATATTACATAAATACAATGAACTTTATTTACCTTAATATAGTCAAAGCATACCATAATCTCTGGGACACAGCTAAAGTAGTGTTTAGAGTGAAATTTATAGCACTAAATGCCCACAGGAGAAAGCAAGAAAGATGTGAAATCAACACCGTAACATCACAATTAAAAGAACTAGAGAAGCACGAGCAAACAAGTTCAAAAGCTAGCATAAGACAAGAAATAACTAAGATCAGAGCAGAACTGAAGGAGATAGAGACATGAAAAACCTTTCAAAAAATCAGTGAATACAGGAGCTGATTTTTTGAAAAGATTAACAAAATAGATGGGCTGCTAGCCAGACTAATAAAGAAGAAAAGAGAGAAGAATCAAATAGACACAATAAAAAATGATAAAGGGGATATCTCCACTTATCCCATAAAAATACAGACTACCATCAGAGAATACTATAAACATCTCTATGCAAATAAACTAGAAAATCTAGAAGAAATGGATAAATTCCTGGACACATACACCCTCCCAAGACTAAACCAGGAAGAAGTTGAATCCCTGAATAGATCGATAACAGGTTCTGAAATTAAGGCAGTAATTAATAGCTTACCAATCAAAAAAAGCCTACGACCAGACGGATTCACAGCTGAATTCTACTAGAGGTACAAAGAAGAGCTGGTACCATTCTTTCTGAAACTATTCCAAACAATAGAAAAAGAGGGACTCCTTCCTAACTCATTTTCAGAGACCAGCATCATCTTGATACCAAAACCTGGCAGAGAAACAACAAAAAAAGAAAATTTCAGGCCAATATTCCTGATGAACATCAATGCAAAAATCCTCAACATAATACTGGCAAACCAAATCCAGCAGCATATCAAAAAGCTTATCCACCATGATCAAGTCAGCTTCATCCCTGGGATGCAAGGCTGGTTCACCATATGCAAATCAATAAATGTAATCCATCACATAAACAGAACCAATGACAAAAAACACATGATTATCTCAGTAGATGCAAAAAAGGCCCTCGATATAACTCAACACCCCTTCATGCTAAAAACTCTCAATAAACTAGGTATTGATGGAACATATCTCAAAATAAAAAGAGCCATTTATGACAAACCCACAGCCAATATCATATTGCATAGGCAAAAGCTGGAAGCATTCCCTTTGAAAACCAGCACAGGACAAGGATGCCCTCTCTCACCACTCCTATCTAACATAGTATTGGAAGTTCTGGCCAGGGCAATTGGGCAAGAGAAAGAAATAAAAGTATTTAAATAGGAAGAGAGGAAGTCAAATTGTCTCTGATTGCAGATGGCATGATTGTATATTTAGAAAACCCGATCGTCTCAGCCCAAAACCCCTTGAAGCCGATAAGCAACTTCAGCAAAGTCCCAGGATACAAAATCAATGTGCAAAAATCACAAGCATTCCTATATACCAATTATAGACAAATAGTCAAATCATGAGTGAACTCCCATTCATAATTGCTACAAAGAGAATAAAATACCTAGGAATACAACTTACAAGTGATGTGAAGGTCCTTTTCAAGGAGAACTACAACCCACTGCTCAAGGAAATAAGAGAGGACACAAACAAATGGAAAAACATTACATGTTCATGGATAGGAAGAATCAGTATCATGAAAATGGCCGTACTGCCCAAAGTGATTTATAGATTCAATGCTATCCCCATAAAGCTACTTGTGACTTTCCTCACAGAATTAGAAAAAACAATTTTAAATTTCATGCGGAACCAAAAAAGAGCCCATATAACCAAGACAATACTAAGCAAAAAGAACAAAGCTAGAGGCTTACCTGACTTCAAAGTATACTACCAGGCTACAGTAACCAAAACAGCATGGTACTAGTACCAAAACAGATATATAGACCAATGGAACAGAACAGAGGCCTCAGGAATAACACCACACATCTACAGCCATCTGATCTGTGATAAGTCTGACAAAAACAAGCAATGGTGAAAAGATTCCCTATTTAATAAATGGTGTTGGGAAAACTGGCTAGCCATATGCAGCAAACTGAAACTGGACCCCTTCCTTACGCCTTATGTAAAAATTAACTCAAGATGGATTAAAAACTTAAATGTTAGACCTAAAACCATAAAAACCCAAGAAGAAAACCTAGGCAACACCATTGAGGACATAAGCATGGGCAAAGACTTCATGACTAAAACACAAAAAGCAATGGCAACAAAAGCCAAAATTGACAAATGAGATCTAATTAAACTAAAGAGCTTCTGCACAGCCAAAGAAACTATCATTAGAGTGAACAGGCAACCTACAGAATGGGAAAAAAGTGTTGCAATCTATCCATCTGACAAAGGGCTAATATCCAGAATCTACAAGGAACTTAAACAAATTTACAAGAAAAAAACAACCCCATCAAAAAGTGGGTAAAGGATATGAACAGGTACTTCTCAAAAGAAGACATGAGGCCAACCAATGCATGAACAAAAGCTCATCATCACTGGTCATCAGAGAAATGCAAATCAACACCACAATGACATACCATCTCATGCCGGTGAGAATGGTGATCATTAAAAAGTCAGGAAACAACAGATACTGGAGAGAATGTGGAGAAATAGGAACACTTTTACACTGCTGGTGGGAGTGTAAATTAGTTCAACCATTGTGGAAGACAGTGTGGCGATTCCTCAAGGATCTAGAACCTGAAATGCCATTTGACCCAGCAATCCCATTACTGGGTATACACCCAAAGGATTATAAATCATTCTACTATAAAGACACATGCACATATATGTTTGTCGGAGCACTGTTCGCAATAGCAAAAACGAGGAACCAACCCAAATGCCCATCAATGATAAGCTGGATAAAGAAAATGTGGCACATATACACCATGGAACACTATGCAGCCATAAAAAGGATGAGTTCATGTGCTTTACAAGGACACGGATGAAGCTGGAAACCATCATTCTCTGCAAACTAACACAGGAACAGAAAACCAAACAATGCATATTCTCACTCATAAATGGGAGTTGAGCAATGAGAACACATGGACACAGGGAAGGGAACATCACACACTGGGACCTGTTGGGGGGTGGGGAGGTAAGGGGAGGGATAGCATTAGGAGAAATACCTAATGTAGATGATGGGTTGATGGGTGCAGCAAACCACCATGGCAGGTGTATACCTATGTAACAAACCTGCACATTCTGCACATGTATCCCAGAACCTAAAGTATAATAAAAATGCATATATATATATTTTTTTCAGACAGATTTCAAAATCAAAACAAAATGGCCCTAATATTTAGATCACATTATAGAAACAAAGCTTCAGTATCGTAACCAACATGGATATTAGTCCTTTAGGACCCTTTTGGAGCCATAGTGATGCTTTTAAAATATAAATCATATCATGTCACATTTCTGCCCCAAGCCCTTTGATGGCTTTCCAAATCAGTCTAGAAAAAAATCAGAGTCCTTTCAGTGTCCCATAATATCCTACATGGCTTACATGTCCTGGGTAACAATTGGTGTTTCTGTTTGTTTTGTTTTATTACATCTACATATTCCAACCAACTGAAAGATCATTTGGTAAACAATTGAGTATGATTAGCATGCAGCTTAGAAGTAAGTCTTAAAGCTTTCTAGCTTTGCAGTGAAACTGGATGAATTCTGTATATAATTCAAATGTTTTCACTGGGATATTTGTCAAGTGTGAAAATTTGTTATCTTGTTCAACAGTAGACAAAGACTTATTGAGTATCCTTTGAGGATAGTCAGGCATGCATTGAAAACATAGTATGAGGTGTACTGAATATCCCAGTCTAGCAAGGAGATACGACATGAACATAATTATTAATATACCAAATAAAGCATCAAAAGAAATAATTAAATGCTAACAAATTCCATCCAATGGTGGTCAAGATCACTTGATCTAAACAGGAAAATTCTCATGAGTAAAATAAGGAATATGCAGAAACCTAAATCTGCTTAGAGGAAGATAGGGAAGATATGAGTTATGTTAATTTTATGAAATTAAAAAACAAGTTGATAGTAATGTCAACATAGAATCCAGATGTACTTGCTTAATGCACAGCCTTGGTTTAGCTGGTTAGCACACAGAACTATAGAGACAGCTAGGAAACTGGTATAAACCTCTGTCTCTCCAACAGTTTCAGCAACACAATTTTTGAATGAAAATAAAAATGCACTTGTTTCTAAACTGTTTATTGATGTACCTGATCACAATTCCTTTCACTTAGAAGAAACAACTTCATTTTAAATCATGACATATACATATGAAACACAAAAATTAAATTATCTTTTATGTGAGGTCATCTTAATTTTCTTTTGATGTATATTTTTTGACATATATTATTTCTGCCAATTTTGTCTTTACAAGCATTCTGTAAGGTAGATGCTCTTCTCATAGGATCCTTCAGGTGTCGCTTTTCTGTCCAGAAACCTCTGTGGCCGGTGGTGTCTTTGTCTGAATTTTGCTTTGGCCCACTGTACTTGATGTGCCCACTCAGCCTGGCAGCCTGCACTCAGCTTGCATGACAAACCTGGATCCCATGCCTGCCAAGGGTGAGCCAGGCACAGAGCAGTGAGGGTTGTGTGAGTGAGCAAGCATGGGGTCCAGCCACTGCCCACAGCCAGGTACTCTGGCTGCAGCAGGGCAGGCAGCACCAGGCACCAGCTCCCTACAAGACTGTGGCTGGATGAGTCATACTGCAAGTAGCTTCCATGGCTGGCACCACAGGGAATGTGGTGGCACCCAGAAACTTGGAGATGCCAGGAACCACAGAACCCCAAAAAGGGCGTCACAGCCCTGGCTCAGGTTGTTCCCAGGTCTGGGTTGTCTGAAGGGCTGAAGCTCTTCTCTCCTTCTTTCTTATTTTTTTCTTGTTGCCTGCAACATGGCAAGCAGGGGGTGTATTTCAGCCCTGTTTGTGTTACAGGTCTTTCAGCCCCACCATTCGGCAGGTCCCAAGTTCTTGTCCTGCATCCAGGAAGAATGAGGTATGCAAACAAGTAGAGGGTGAGCAAGGTGAAGAGATGCTTTATTGAGCAACAGAACAGCTCAGAGGAGACCCACAGTGGCTAGCTCCTCTCAGTAGGCAGGTCATCCCAATATCTGTTCAGCTCTCAGCAGAAAGGAGACCCACAGTGGGTAGCTCCTTTCCATAGGCTGATTGTCCCATTGTCCACTCAGCTCTCAGGAGAGAGGAGACCCACAATGGGTAGTTCCTTTCTGTAGGCAGGTCATCCCATCATCTGCCCAAGTCTGGCTGAGTCCAAGGTTTTTATGGGCTTAAGAGGGGAGAAAGTAGGTGCTGATCGGCCCATGAGCAGTGATGGGAGGCCCCAGAGCAAGCTCCGTTAAGTTCTCACTCCATGGCAGTCCTCCCGCAGGCTTCAGGCCACCCCTGGCCTGAAGATGGGGCTTTACTGGGGACCCGCTCCTTTCTGCCTAGGAGCCTGTTTGCGTCCTACCACCATTAACCTGCTGTCCATGGTGCCTATGGTGCCCTGGCTCTTTGTGCCAAGCAGTGCCTGCAAGACTGCGCCGAGCCACCCTTAGCCCCCACCTCACCCTCCCTCCCATGTTTGTGGGCACCCAAAATCTGGAGGGGGCTGAGGTGATAGGGTGCTGGTGTTTCAGTGCTGCCCCAAGCATGGCACACACCTGGCCAGGTCGTGAGAGCCCCCAGGCTTGGCCACAACTTTGCTCTGAAATTGGAGTGGGCACTGGGAGTGGGCAGAGGCCAGGCAGAGAGAGCAGGCACTTTTGAGCCTGAAGAGGCAATGGTGTTTCCTGGAGCCCTGAGAGTGCACAGATGCCTGGGTCCACAGCTGGCTGCTCTGCTACAGCTGCCCCTGGGAGGGCAGGGCTCCAGCTCCTCCAACTTGGAAGGGGGCATGTCTTCCACCTGTTGCCGGCTCCTACCAGTTCTCTGGAGCACTCAGCCCTGGCTGTGCCTCCCCCATTGTAGCCAGTGTCATGCAGCGGCCACTCAAGGTGGGCCACCGCTGCCATCAGTATTGCTCTGTCAATGATAGAAACAGTAAACATGGTGTTCACGTAAGGAAAAAAAGCACAGTGAAGTTGAAAAAGACACTCTTAAACAGCTTTTACAGCAGGCATCATGGGACCATAAGTACCCATGTTCTGTTGGCAAGAGACCAGAGAGACAGGATGGCCAAGACACTGTAAACCTTGGAAGTTTGGGTGAGTTTTCTCAGCTATAAAATGGTGATAATGATACCTATTTCACAGGGTTCTGTTACATGGGTCAAATAAGAAATACACAAAACCATTATTTTTTTATTATAGTTTCTGGGAAAGACATGTTTCTAAAATTTTGTAATATGGTTTACCAATAACCTGATGTTAGGAAAATTCTGAGAATCATCATTTGGGATTGTATTTCTGGCCTTCAAAATGCTCCTCATTTTTAACCATTCCCTGAAAAACTCATGTTGCCAATCAAATCTGAATTACTGCCTGCCTATACAGGCCACTCTCCACAAAACTGACTGCCTTTTAACCATGATTTGAGATTTAGTTTTCATAATAGGAAATAACAGTTTTGCAGCATGGTCTGGCAGGGCTTTAAAGAACAGCTCATTCAGGCTGACATGTGCTTTTACTAACCATATTTCCTGTAGCTGCACAGACAATGAGAAAGCACTTCTGTGAGCAGAACCAA